>NW_015505212.1:926321-934881 GCF_001515645.1 Sinocyclocheilus grahami
AATAATGTAAAGTATTTGAAAAATAATGTGTTTTTTGAACATTAAAGCATGTCAACATATTCTGTTACACCAAATACACAAAATAATGATCTTTAAAAAAGCATCATATGACCCCTTTAACGTCTAAAGCTGTGATGAACAGAGAGCAACTGGAAACAAATCACTCTTCAGTATGTATCTGAGAGAATTGATGAATGTCTTGCTAATGAAAGCTTCAGCTCATCAGAGATAGAGGGAGGTTAATTATAGATATTACAGGCCAAACTGATGTCCTCTCTATTTAACACCACTGGTTTTAAAGGGCAATTCCTCCTTATATTAAAATGTAGTGTTGTTCAAATGCTGAAGATTTTTTATGAAGTACTTTATTTATGAACTTGATGTTTTGTTTTTTTCTCTGATAGTTTGAATATGTGGCTCAGCACCTGGTGTTTGCCAACTGCATCCCGCTCATCCTCAAATTCTTCAACCAGAACATTATGTCTTACATCAGTGCCAAAAACAGGTAGACATTTGGATATATGTTCATTCAAAACCAACTTCTGTGTCTGTCAGTCTGTCTTTTAAACATATTGTGTTTTCTGACGGCAGCATTTGTGCCCTGGATTTCCCTCATTGTGTGGTTCATGAAATGCCTGAACTCACAGCTGAAAGCCTGGTAATCATACAAAACACTTATTTTATCCGTTTTTTTAAAACTTAAACTTAAACCTTTTTTGTAGGTAAAATTAGGTGAGTAAAAAAGAAAGAAACTATTATTTTTGTTGTTTGTTAAGATGCTGAATGTGTGTCTGTGTGTGTAAACAGGAAGCTGGTGACAGTAATCAGTTTTGCTGGCGTAATCTCTTCTCCTGCATCAACTTACTGAGGATCCTAAACAAAATTACCAAGTGGAAACACTCAAGAACTATGGTGAGAGAAAGAAAATGTTTATTTTAACGAATAAAAGCAGTAAGCCATCTCATTTTCTAATACATAACTAGGCCTTATGCAATAAATAAAAAGAATTTTCAGTGTAAATTGTTCATAAATCCTATTCATTACTATTAGTATTATTTATTTATTTATTTATTTTGTTTTTTATTTATTTTCATGTATTTTTATTTATTTAATTTGTATTATGCTGTTTTTGTACTATTGTATAACCTTGCCCCACTTGGAAGTAATTTTATTCTGTTTCTCTTGCGGCATGGATTTTTTTTCCGTTAAAAAGAGATACAGAATACATATCAGTGATGATATATGTATAAATAGCTAGTGATATCAGTCAGTGGCATCTCCAATTGTTTGATACAGTCTGTTCATGTGGAGAAAATCTATATAAAGGATTTTTTAAATGAATTAATGAGTTTTTACAAAACAACAGTTTTATGTGGTTTGTGCTGGGTCTCTTTCCTTTACAGATGCTGGTGGTGTTCAAGTCTGCTCCCATCCTGAAGAGGGCGCTCAAGGTCAAACAGGCCATGATGCAGCTCTACGTCCTCAAACTCCTCAAGATACAGACCAAGTATCTGGGCCGCCAGTGGAGAAAGAGTAACATGAAAACCATGTCTGCCATCTACCAGAAAGTCAGACATCGTCTCAATGACGACTGGGCGTATGGGAATGGTAAATATCAGGAGGGGGGGGTTCACTCAGGGTTGGGGGCAGGGCCTATCAGAAAGACACACAACTGTAGACCCTGTAGAAGGTCTACTGTAGGCTTGGCATCATTACATCTAGAATTATTTCCTCGGTGAATCATGTGCCATACGCTGCAATTCAGAGGCTGCATCTTTTAAAGGTGCTGTATGAATGTTTTTTTTACTCTACTAAAGCATAAAAATACTGTAATATGCTTGCAGATATTTAGGAAACATGCTAATGTCCTACAGCCAGTTATTCTACTTTGAAATGTGTATTCCGTGTCTGCATGTCTGTTTTTGTTTTGGTCCACGTGATTCCGCCCACCCCCAATTTACCTAATAGTGTTTCAACACACCGGGTTGCCAGTTGGCAGAAAACACCGCATATTGCAGCCATGGAATCCAGCAAACAAACCGGGTCAGAGATCACAGATTCTACCCAACCTAAAAAGCCTCTGCATCCATCTAAAAAATTTCTATGACCCCATCAACTTATGGTGTAAGGCTTTGTTGCCTTCCATTGTCAATTGCACTTGTTCCTGTTGTGTGTCCTCAATCTGGCAACCCCTTATGGGTATGAAGTCTGAGGAGGAGGGGGTGGTAGAAATGACGCTCTCAAATATTTTGAATTTGGACTGCAATACCCATTTCAACCACTAGCTGTCAATATTACATACTGCACCTGTAAAGGCTGCATTCGAAGACCGAATGCATCACAGCAATGAGACAAAGGCTGTTTTGGAAGCTCCTTCAAATGCAGCCTCGAAATGCATCATTCTATTCCCGGGCCATTAAGGATATGACAAATGAATCCTTTGCGACCCAGACTAACCATTTAACAATGTTTGGTTCGACCTTCGAAGGATGCAGCCCCTGAATTGGGACACAGCTATTGTAGTTGTTCTCATATGTAATACATGCTCCTATTTTTCATTCTCTTCTGCCAGATATCGATGCTCGGCCGTGGGATTTCCAGGCGGAGGAGTGCGCACTACGCGAGAGCATTGAGAAATTCAATATGCGTCGTTACGATAAGAATCAGAACAGTGAGTTTACACCTGTAGACAACTGCCTTCAAAGCGTTTTAGGCCAGCGCGTCGACTTGCCCGAAGACTTCCATTACAGCTATGAGATGTGGCTTGAAAGAGAGGTTTTCTCCCAACCTATTCAGTGGGAAGGTCTGCTACAAGCCCAGTGATCCTGTTGTGATTATTATGGGACTTTTGTTTCTTATTAAACCGACACAATTACTGTGGGATCACGCAAATACTCAAAGCACTGAGGGTCTGCCGTTCCTGTTCTGTAATGAATTCTTGTAAATCGAGATGTGTGTGTGTATATGTGAATATGGAATGGTGGTCTTCCTTATTCTGTGTAAAAGCATCTGGTGCTTTGGGTAAAAATACAAATATATCTGTATATGGAATGAAAGAGTGATATCTTCTCTAATAACTGAAGCACAATTTATGTATAATAACTGCACAATACAGTATTCTAACATATATACTATTCTGAAATGATCAAGATTTATTTATATGGTCACTCGGTGTGTCTAACTGTGGAAATGTTTAATATTTATGTAAATATGAGCACTTCATGAGGTTATGAGGTAGCACCTGTGGCGGGGTCTTTCTCAAAAAGTGCTTGCGTGGAGTTGATGTGTTAAAAATTCATTTATGTATTTATTTTTCCCTGTAGCATCATGTGTTAAACAGGAGGGTGTCTATGTTCTCGAGAAAGCAGTGAGTCACCACTTTTTGTCTCCACGTAGCACTGCACATCACACAAAAGACCCCTGAGCAGCACAATACACACATTCAAAGTGTCCTTGGTGACTGTACCGTCACCCACACTAAGCATGTCGCTCACTAAATGGTGCTGTTTTTTACACTTTGTTTGATCTCCTTGCTAACTGCGTCATTCTCTTCTGAGATTATATAAAAAATTTGTGCTCTCTCCATCAAAACAGTGTCATATACGGCACCTCACTGTTCATTCATGCTTGTTTCACAGGGTTTGTCTTGCAATATAATTTTTTATATTCTCATTGTTTTGTACTAAATTAAGGTGCTGTGTAAATGAAACTACCTATGATGATCCATGCCAAATACAGCACCATTACTTTTTTTTTTATATGTACACTTTGTTGTACAGACTGCACTGTAAGTGAATGTGGAAAATTGATGTAAGAGTCTTTAAAAATTATAAAGAGAGTTAATAACCATAACATTGTGTAACATATCTCTGTCTGCAGTTTTAGTTGTGTGTCTTATTAACACACTAGATGATCCACAAAGAGAAATTACTAAGTTGTAAATATTCAGTTTACCACAGGAGGTCGTCAAGTTGAACTAACTGTGATTGATTCATTTAGTGTAAATCTTTGAAATGGGCAGCGTATAAGATATTTTTCCACTTTATACCATCACATTTCCTCATGGAAAAGATCAAAACTGACCATCGAGTCAGAAAACAGTGAAGATGATTCATCTTGAATACATAAACGAGCTTTAAGGATCATCAAACTCCACGAGAGTCTCATAGCAGATGATAAGAGCTTGATTTTTTTATATTGGCGCAAAATCGTGAAAACTACAACTGCATAATGCGACGCTCTTCAATGCGGCAGTTTTTCATCCTCACCACTAGGCGGCGCAAGCGGGTTTCAGCTTCAGTCTGACTCCTTCGGCTGCTTGACAACATGACGCTTGATGACAGTCACAACAACAACAACAACACGTGCAGATCCTGCAGATGATTTAGTCTTAAAAGCTGCTAATGTCACATCTTTCAGCTCAACTGCAAACAAAACCGACACACAGACTGATCAAACGAGTGTCACGCGACTCACCTGTAACGTAAGTAACTTTCCGCATAAAGTGAACTTGCACTATATAACAGTCGTTCTGTTTTGTATAAACCTTTGTTTCAGTTTCTGTACGTGTATGTAAGAGAAATGTCAGAGCAGGGCACCTTTGTCAGTTCATTTAGATTCATGTAATGATGGATAGTATGTGTTGTTGCATTTAAAATGTATACATGGACACTACAAAGCGAACATACTCGGACTAAAAGCCTCAAAACCTGACTTTCGATGAGGTCTTTAACCTAAAATCATGTTGTTTAAATGTGTTTGTTATTGGACAGCTAGCTATGAATTTGTTTCAAGGTTTATCACAGACTCTCAGGCCTTTAGACTAACAAATAAATCGGTAGTTGTTGCTTTACCTTTTATAATCTTTTAATGAATGTTATATTATATACAATATTATAAAGTGGAATAATAATGAATCGTGCTGTTTGTCGCTTTTGAAATTGCAGTCTTACTGTCAGTATTATTCGAACTATCTCTGACCTGTTAACACTTAGATTGTGCTTTTGTTTTTCTGTATTATCAATCATTTTTGTGATTCTGGACCGTCTTGTTGCTTTACTAGTGTGGATAAATGAGCTTAATGCAGTTTATGTTGAAGCATTTATATATTAAATATTTTTGAAACCCAATGTCTGCCTTGTCTCTCCAGAATAAGTGATGTGTTGTTGGCTGTAAAGTGGTCCGGCTGAAGCAGAGCTCTGGGACGTGTGGACAGACATTGACTGTAATGATGGACATCTGCTCAGGGACAGGTAATGTATCTCGTGTGAATGTGTGTTCTAGTGCACTAAACATGGAGGTTACCAGCATTTGCTTTTTGGAGGGCCTTTCTTTGAAAAGCAAATGATGGTAACCTAAGCTGATGGGGAAGGGACAGGGGGTGAGAATTTTTATGCAGCTTTATTTACGCATAAAGCGAATTTCTCTCGTTCAGTGACTCACGCGCTGTTTAGCAAATCAATCGGTAGTTGTTGCGTTTCATTTATAATCTCTGAACAAATCGCGCTGATATTGACTCTGTGAAGTGTAAAGTTTGTCTCTGTTGGTCCTGCAGCAGGTGTTGTGTGAAGCTCTGATGATTCTAGTTCTGACTCTTCATAAGAGCACAGCCATTAAAATCATCTTTTATTTGTTTTCTACATTCCTGTTCTCATGTTTTGTTGATCAGGGATTGTTTTGGATGGGAAGATTGTTTTTTAGTATTATTCGGCATTTACATTATATTTTTTGTGGCCTGCAAGAAAGTAATTTAATTAATAGCATCGAAACGAACAGTAGCTTGAAGGAAACTGATTGATACAGCATTACAGAAGTTTAATAGAAGCTGCAGTGTTTTATAAATATGCAATGTTAATATATTTCTCTTATTACCTGTTTTTAGTCTTGAGATGCAGTATGTCTGATAATGTCTGTGTTTGTGTCGTGTCTCTCCAGAATAAGTGATGTGTTGTTGGCTGTAAAGTGGTCCGGCTGAAGCAGAGCTCTGGGACGTGTGGACAGACATTGACTGTAATGATGGACATCTGCTCAGGGACAGGTAATGTATCTCGTGTGAATGTGTGTTCTAGTGCACTAAACATGGAGGTTACCAGCATTTGCTTTTTGGAGGGCCTTCCTTTGAAAAGCAAATGATGGTAACCTAAGCTGATGGGGAAGGGATGGGGGGTGAGAATTTTTATGCAGCTTTATTTATTTTTTTCAGTCTGTGCAAAAGTATAACCGCTGCGGGTCACAGTGCTGGAAGCTCCAGGGGGAGACCGTACTGATATCCCCCTTCTTCAGGCGCGCCTTCACACACTCCAGCATTCACTCGTATCGCAGAGACCCGGCTGGGATCAAACCAGCAACCTCTGAACCCGTGAGGCAGCGCTCTTACCTGCGAGCCACAGATCTCTTGCTGGAGCACATGAAGGAACTTATATCTGACTGTTTACCTGTGATTTCCCAATAAAGATGTTGACGGAAGCTCTGTCTGGGATTTAAACCCACGTCTCCATCGCAGTCTCATCCTCAGAGGACGTGTGTTTATCCACTGACCCATCATTGATTTCATGTTGTGGTTTGGTGTTTGAGTGACTTTGTTGGATGAGATCAGTTTAAAGTAAGCAATAGTGGGATTAGAACCAGGACTTTTATGTTTGAGAGTGAAGCCTTTAACCACTGAGCCACAGAGTTTGTTAGTTTATAAATTTTTTATTTTTAAGGTCGTTTAGATTTTAAGTTTAGGCTGAGTAAAAGATTTGATTGCTTCTGTGGGATTCGAGCACACGTCTTTGTTGTAGTTTCATGGTTCAAAGTCACATGTTTAGCCACAAGGTGGTCTGCTAAGTTTTTAATCTTGTTTGAACCTCATTTTAAGTGACGCAAGTAAGTTTAAAACTTGCTAGATTTGATTCAGTACTTTCACACCCAAAGGTGAACAATCCTCTGTACCACAGAGATTGTGTTTAAGGCACTGTCGTTTTCTGGTCTTTTACATTAGTATTTACTACTATCAGTTTAATTATTTATCATTTAAACCTCAAGATACTTTCAAATTTATGTGTTTACTACTTTACTCTTTAAGAATTATTTATTTTTAGTTAAAATAATCTAATATGCAAGTAGGTTATTGCACTCTTTTGTGATGAATTTTGTGAGTTACACCAATCTAAATCAAGTCTAATATCTGGTATGCACTGTTCTCCTCCAAGAGCAGAAAAACAAACCAAGAATGCATTGCAATATCAACAGCCAATCAGAATAATTCACACATTTCATTGTTCTTGCTCCAGTTAAAACACACTTGCAAAAGAGAGAGAGAATAAAATAATTAAAAAGCCCTCCTGTGGCGTTTCTTCTGAATTACAGCACTACAAATCGAGTCTAATAAATGCACTATATCTCTGCAAGAGGGTGAAAACACAACGCATTTCAGTATGAACAACAAAGCTATTTACACGATGTTCTGTCCCCTCTTCTGTTAAAAGTGATACATTTATTAACAAGTTAGAAGACCTAAAATGGTGATGTTTTTTAATTACACCACTGCAAATCGACTCTAATGTCTTTAAACAGCCCTCGCGTGGTGATATTTGTGAATTAGCAAATCAATTTAAATATAAGTACTTTATTGTCATTACACACAAAACAAGTAATGATGTATTTATGTGTTAAGGATGGAATCAATTCTAATGAACTAAAACAGGCTGCCTCCTCCTGTGGTGATTTTTGCGAATTACACTGCTGCAAAAAGTTTTTCATTTAAAGTGCTTTATTGACATGCATGGTTACATACAATACTGTCAATATAACAATAACAACAATAAAAAACTATCAAAAATAAGGTGCTAAGTAATGCATAAAAAATAAGATAAATTATACATAATTAATTCTATTGGACCTAAATGGGTTGCGCCCTCCTGTGGTGATTTTTGTGAATTACAGCGCTGCGAATTGAGACTAATGAACTGGGAGATTTGAGTGTCGCCCTCTTGTGGAGGATCCAGGTTCAAATCTTGTGGGATTTAAAATAATTAATTAAAGGGGTCATATGATGCTTTTTTAAAGATCATTATTTTGTGTATTTGGTGTAACAGAATATGTTGACATGCTTTAATGTTCAAAAAACACATTATTTTTCAAATACTGTACATTATTGTAGGTCCTCTATGCCCCGCCTCTCTCAAACGCTTCGTTTTCTACAAAGCCCCTCCTTCCGACAAGCGCAGTCTGCTCTGATTGGCCAGCTGACTCAGTGCATTGTGATTGGCCGAACACCGCAAGCACTCGTCGGAAATGTAACGCCCCTTACCATAATCGCAGCTTCAGCTTTCAACATAAATGTAAAGACAGTAAATAATGTCATTAGTTTTACCATCAGTTCAAGCCCGAAAGGGGAACAGCGTCGAGTGACAGACACAGTGATGAAGCTGGTATGTGTTTGCAGTACACAAGCCACGGTTAAGGCGGTTGTGACCCTGTCTCTCTCTCTCTCTCTCTCTCTTTCTCACACACACGCACACACACACACACACACACACACACCTGTTTTCCAAACCTGCGCATTTAAACAGTAAAT
>NW_015505212.1:934891-938022 GCF_001515645.1 Sinocyclocheilus grahami
ACAGTCGCTGATTCAAAAGCGCCAGATTGTTATAGCAAAGTCAGAATTACCTCCTCTCCTAGGTTCACGAAACGGTCGTCCATAAAATGCATTGATGTTCTGTTGTAAGTAATCTTAAAGATTCCTAAATGCATCTACTTTCGGTAGTGCTTTTGCTTTCGCCTAGAAACACACAGCGTCTCCCTGACATGGCTGCTTCAACACTAACTGCGGTTACTGAAACCACGCCGCCTTTCTTTGCGTGCACATTTGGGCGGCATTATGCTAATATTTCCACATAGTGAGGTAGATATGTGGGGGCGTGTTAGAACGAGCCGTTTTAGGGGGGCGTGGCAGAGTCTTAACTTTGATAAAGAATATCTCTTTGGTTTTGAGACTTTAGTCTTTGTAACTTCAGGGATCTTATCTATGCACAATCAGCTTGTAACACTCCAAAGAGAAAGGCAAACTTGAAATCGCATCATATCACCCCTTTAAGACAAAATGGGAAAAAGGGCCCCGGTGGCTCAGCGGTCTGACTTCATGTGGAGGATCAAATGAATCAAATGCTTTAGTTTCACTGGTTTTGCCTGGGGGGAAGAAAGCAGGAGACTGAGTGTGGTAGTGCCAAATCCCTATTAGGCTATTACAAATATTACATCTGTAAACTAAGTAAATAAACACAAAGTCCTTATTATTTTTCATTACAAAACAACATATTTAGTGTTTATATAAACCGAATAATTCTCTTACATTGTTGTGTCCTCTTGATTCTTTGAAATAAATAAGTGATGATATATTTTTCTTTCAAAATGGGATCTAACTGAGCGCCGTCCTTATTTGTATCCATTTGATTTGTACTGCTACAACTCAAACCAGAAGAAATTTTGTATTAAAATATTGTATTAATTTTTCGTTGCGTTGTTTCAAAATGAATACATTATTGATTATTCTGTGAATCAGTACAACCATATAGCATATTATATCTGTAAACTGAGCAAACAGAAAAAGCGTCTCAGAGGAACGAATGTGGTGAATTGTGTTTCTTACGCTGCTTTTATACGGCTGTCCATACTGAACCATTCACGCCCTCCTGCGGTGAACTGTGTGTATTACACCGATTCAACTAAACGACGGCTAAAATTCGAGCAAAGGGCAATTCAATTGAGCATTGATTCAAAAGAAATAAATGACTCTGATTCAAAAGAATTAATGACAAAAAATATTTACTCTTTGTATAATTCTCTTGTAAATTGTTGCGTTCTGTGTCATGATTTGTTAAAATAAACAATATTCAAAATATTGATTAAATAAACGAAAGATAGAGGAACACAACCTGGCGTCCTCCTGTGGTGGACTGTGTGTATTACACTGATGCAACTGCATTTATTACTATCAGTTCAAATTTTTTTTTTGTAATTTAAACCTTAAGACTTTGCGCTTTCCTTTAAAAAAATTGAAATATGAAACTGTTATTATCTGGCTAAAAATATTTTGCATTGATTCATATTTAAAATATTGATTATTCTGTGCATCAAAACATTTGTATTATTAAAAATATCCCTGCAAACTGGTTAAAATAAAGACAAACGTGATTTATTATTTCTCCCGTGGTGAATTGTGTGTATTACACTTATGTGTCAATTAGACAGAGGAAGCCCTTGTGTTAAATTATTTAGCACTGATTAAAAATTAAACTTGATTGAAAAATTATGTCATGTTTTTTTTTTAAATGGATTGCATGGAGTCAGAGGAACGCAACACCCTCTTGTGGTGAATTGTGTGAATTACAACTTTTTCATTTTACAGGCTATGGAGCCTGAATCATTGTGCATCAATATTTAATTGGACTGCAAAAAAAACAAACAAACACATTTTCTCAGATTTTAATTATTTCTATTACAGGATGCCACTGACTGACATATGTTGCTGTCACGTGTATTGGTACTGACAACAATACTGCTGTTTGAAACAAACTGTATCCCATTGTTGTTGTTGTTTTTTTAAACTACATTTTTAGTATTTTCTTTTTTCTTTTTTTCACAATGCAGCATGCAATATCCTAGTATTATACTGTTCATATCTTGTTCACCTCGTTTATAGGAAAACAGTTGTTTCATTACCAGTGTTGGGGAAAGTTACTTTTAAAAGTAATGCATTACAATATTGTGTTACTCCATAAAAATGTAACTAATTACATTACTTAGGCATTGCATGGAGTCAGAGGAACGCAACACCCTCTTGTGGTGAATTGTGTGAATTACAACTTTTTCATTTTACAGGCTATGGAGCCTGAATCATTGTGCATCAATATTTAATTGGACTGCAAAAAAAACAAACAAACACATTTTCTCAGATTTTAATTATTTCTATTACAGGATGCCACTGACTGACATATGTTGCTGTCACGTGTATTGGTACTGACAACAATACTGCTGTTTAAAACAAACTGTATCCCATTGTTGTTGTTGTTTTTTTAAACTACATTTTTAGTATTTTCTTTTTTTCACAATGCAGCATGCAATATCCTAGTATTATACTGTTTGTTTGTTTTTAAAATAAAAAAGTTATATTTTTGGTAAATATAAAAGCCTTTTCACACCAAAAGTGAAATGAATAAGCCTCAGGCTGAAGACAAACACATTTTCTCAGATTTTAATTATTTCTATTACAGGATGCCACTGACTGACATATGTTGCTGTCACGTGTATTGGTACTGACAACAATACTGCTGTTTGAAACAAACTGTATCCCATTGTTGTTGTTGTTTTTTTAAACTACATTTTTAGTATTTTCTTTTTTCTTTTTTTCACAATGCAGCATGCAATATCCTAGTATTATACTGTTCATATCTTGTTCACCTCGTTTATAGGAAAACAGTTGTTTCATTACCAGTGTTGGGGAAAGTTACTTTTAAAAGTAATGCATTACAATATTGTGTTACTCCATAAAAATGTAACTAATTACATTACTTAGTTACTTTTTATGGAGAGTAATGCGTTACGTTACTTTTGCATTACTTTAAAAATCTGGACAGGGCTTGTTTGTTTGTTTTTAAAATAAAAAAGTTATATTTTTGGTAAATATAAAAGCCTTTTCACACCAAAAGTGAAATGAATAAGCCTCAGGCTGAAGGGAAAGTACATTTACGT
>NW_015505212.1:938299-977915 GCF_001515645.1 Sinocyclocheilus grahami
GCTTATTAGTACGGTTGAACTGGATCATCGAAGGTCAGAAGCAAAGACATTGGTTAATAGAATGGGATTAAATACATAAAGGATATTTGTGTTGTTTAACATTTAATTATTGCAGGTTTGCGTCATATTCTGAGTTGCATTATTTTGATTCATTTTGAGGAATACTGAATCGGTGTGTTTTTTTTGTGTGAGTGAGATGAATTAATGCATATTCATATTTATATTAGAACTACAGTAACATCTTCTGATTTCTGTCACCATGGGGACAGGAGAGCGGTCAATCAATAAATTGGAAAAAAAGCAACTTGCGTTACTTATTTGAAAAAGTAACTCAGATATTCTCTTGTAAATTAAAAAGTAATGCGTTACTTTACTAGTTACTTGAAAAAAGTAATCTGATTACGTAACTTGCGTTACTTGTAATGCGTTACCCCCCAATACTGTTCATTACTGAACTTTGACAGCCCTTGCTGACCACAGAATTCAGATGTGGGTTATTTCAACCTCATATCTCCATCGGATGCTTGGAAGACGATGTAAAAAGAAACAATGACAATGCTAGCATAGATGTAGCTCAGTTGTGCGATTATTAACTGCTTACCTTTGCTCTGACATGCACTGTGAGCTGTAAGGTCTTATATAGACAGGTGTGTGGCTTTCCTAATCAAGTCCAATCAGTATAATCAAACACAGCTGGACTCAAATGAAGGTGTAGAACCATCTCAAGGATGATCAGAAGAAATGGACAGCACCTGAGTTAAATATATGAGTGTCACAGCAAAGGGTCTGAATACTTAGGACCATGTGATATTTCAGTTTTTCTTTTTTAATAAATCTGCAAAAATGTCAACAATTCTATGTTTTTCTGTCAATATGGGGTGCTGTGTGTACATTAATGAGGAAAAAAAATTTACTTAAATGATTTTAGCAAATGGCTGCAATATAACAAAGAGTGAAAAATATAAGGGGGTCTGAATACTTATATAATACTTATATATATATATAGAATTAAAAAATGAAATATATTGAATGCATGAAGTCATATTGTAGGCCTATAGCTGTAGGAGCTTTTTAAAAATAAATTTAATTAATTTAGTTTTGATGTATTTTCAGAAGTGGTCTTGCATAATTGTTGGGAAAAAAACGATATAACCAATCTTAACCAGTATAACCAATATTTTTATCCAATTATATCCACTATAATAAAAATAGACTATTATCAATGAATTATCGACCATAAAGATCCCATTTTCATTCAGTCCAAAAGAATTGCACAATATTGTATATATATATATATATATATATATATATATAGTAAAAACAAGATACAATTTTGCTGTTTTTATGCGAGCAATTTCTAAATCACAATCATAATTTCATTTATCATTGAGCATTAGTAGTTGCTGAATTATTAAGGTCTTGTTGAAGTTGTTTTTACTTATTTTTCAGTTTTTGCTGTTTATTGATGACTTCTGTTTCTTTTCAGTCACTATGCTGTACTTTTTGAGCTTCATTCTGCTTCTAGGTGAGAGAAGCATATAAAGACAATGATTTTTTTATACTGTACAAACTACATATTTTTATCCAGTAATTCCCTAAATCACAGATTAATATTAAGTTTTGTCATTTAGTATGATTTACAAGCCGTTTACCTCATGGTAACCAAAAAAAAAAGTTCCCACAAGTTCAAAAAAGTCAGCTTTTACTATCCTTGTGGGGCATCCGGGTTTACCTGGACCACAAACCCCACTATTTAATCATTAAAACAAATGGGGCATGTGACTCCCCTCAACCTTTGTGTTTTTCAAACAGACAGTGTAGTAAATGCAGCCGTCAGTAAAACCAATCTGATAAGTGACGTTCTGGTGATGTTGGTGGATGGTAATAATGCTCGTTCCGGAAGGGTCGAAATTTACAAGGACAGCGACTGGGGCACCATTTGTGATGAAGGGTTGGACGATGTCGAAGGCAACTTGGTCTGCTATGAGGCAGGCTGCGGTCCTCTCATATTCATACAGCCTAGTGCTTTCTTTGGGGAGGGGGTGGGATCACTGCTGACGGATGACCTAAACAGTTTCTGTAACGAGAGCTCGGTGCTCGACTGCATTTGGGGAAAGATGTTGGACTCATCTGTGACTGTAGGTTACATTCATATTATTATCAAAATCCAACATTATTCCAACACTCTTAAAAATAAAGGTTCCAAAAGGGGGGCTCTGTAGAGGAGTCATTTTGGGTTCCACAAAGAACCTTTTAGTCAACAGTTCTTAAAATAACAACTTGTCATAATGTGGAGAAAATGTTTAAACATTTAAAGAACTTTCCACTATAAAGAACCTTTTGTGCAATGGAAAGGTTCCATGGATGTTAAAGGTTCTTCATGGAACTATAGATTTCAATAAAGAACTTTTATTTTTAAGTGAAAGAACTTATGGGACTTTTAATTTAGCCACCCTTAGGTTACAAGGCGGCAGTGGCATGTGTTCAGGGGACAGTGGGGAACAGTCTGCAACACCACCTGGGGTCTCCTGGACTCATTGATGGTGTGTAAAGAACGTGGCTGTGGAAATCCAATAGCTTCATACTACAATGCTTATTTTGGGCAGGGAACAGGTCCAGTATGGATGGATGGCGTCAGTTGCACTGGTCGTGAGAGTTTGTGTGTTTAGCGGTTGGGGAGTGACCACTTGCACACATGCTGATGATGCTGGAGTCACTTGCTCAGGTAATTATGATCACTTGAACCCCACATGAAACCAAAGAAATACACTTGGAATGTTTACACTAGGGCTGGGTGATATGGGCAAAAAAAAAAAAGATCACGATAAAATTTTTCATATCAGTCGATATAGATAAATCTTGATACATTTCAAATCTTGATTTCTTTCAAGTTTAAAGGCAGATTTTTGCTCCTAAGTGGAAGTTGTAGAAAAAAGTTGTTCAGACCACTAATTGTGGTTTTATATGGTGAAACCATAGGAAATGATGGCAATTAGTAGATTCAATGCCTTCTGACTGTATTGTTGTGCTCAGTGTTTCTCCTGTTTGTCAGCGCTGTTTCATCTGGCTTTAAACTAGTTTAAATCACCGAGTCATTTGTGTTCTTCGCTGAATTCAAGCGTTTTGCACTTCAAATGAGTAGTGCTGTTTCGTTCCGCTTTTGGTGCATAAACATGTTCCACGTGTTCCACCGATATACTGTAAGCGGAATGTACAATGAATTCGCTAGTAAATAACCGCAGCACGAATGTATCTTTATGACAACACGCAGATTAACAAGAAACAGAACACTGCTGTGTGAAAGGAACTGGACCGGACAAGTTCTGTAACGTCATACAGTGAGAGGTCAGTAACTTGCTTGGATGTAATCTGTGTTCCATAAATAGTGCTGCTTCAAAGTCTCAATTTTAAATCTTAGGATGGAAAAATAGGAATTGTCCTATTGCTTAAATGTGATCATTGAACTTTATATGGCTGTGATTTAACTAATTAAACGTGAGCACGTCATGTTTTAAAATAAAAACGCAGTTAGCAATCACCAAATAACCCACATTTATGCCAACATGCCTTGTTTTTTTTATCTACTGATGATGAATAATTAATATTTTGTGTGATTTATGGTGTTTAAATCATACCTGTAAACTCACATTTCAGTCAGGAAAGTTTTATGGCATTTTCCTTTCATGTTACCTCAGTATAATGCCCGTAATAACGTAGTGCTTACTTTATGTAATGGCTATATAATTCTGCTGTTCCACAAGCGCCACCTTGTGGCAAAGAGTGAATTTGCATATTCGCTTATATTCACATTTTACACAGAACAGTGTTGTGAATGTTAACAAGACAAAAAAACTCAATTTGACAAATTTTAGGAAGATTAAAAAAAAATTACATAAAAAAGGTTTTCTGGGGTCGGGGGGCCTACTGTAATGATGTAGCCCAGGGGCCTTTGGTTATCTTAAAGGGTTAGTTCACCCAAAAATGGAAATTCTGTCATTAGTTACTCACCCTCATGTCGTTCCAAACACGTAAGACCTCCGTTCATCTTCGGAACACAAATTAAGATATTTTTGATGCATTCTAACAGCTCTCTGACCCTCATAGACAGCAAGGGTACTACCACGATCAACGTCCAGAATCGTAGCAAGGAGATCGGTAAAATGATCCATGTGACATCAGGGTTTCAACCGTAATATTATGAAGCTACGAGAATACTTTTTGTGCGCAAAAGAAAAAAAAATTTATTCAACAATTCGTGTCCTCCACATCACCCTAGCGCCATTTTGGAGAGTATCCACTGAACGCAAACAGAGTATGCACAGAACAACATACACTGTTTGCGTTCAGTGGATACTCTCCAAAATGGCGCTACGGGTGACGCTAGGGTTGAGCTAAACTGATCCAGTTAAGTTCCAGAAGTTACTGCAAGCATGTGTTGCTGGAACATTTTCACAAACATCCTCCTTTCTCTTCTTCAGAGTTTAGGCTTGCAGATGGCCAAAACACTTGGAGGGTGGAGAGCCACTATAAAAAATTTGGGTGGGGAACTGTTTTGGACAATGGCTGAAATATGTTGGGTGGAGATGTGATCTGCAAACAGATGAGTTGTGGAAGTGCACAATGGTGGATCTGCTTTTGGGAAGGGTTCAGGTACGGCATGGATGTATGATACCACATGCACGGGAACTGAAATCTCCCTGAAAAGATGTATTTCAGGCTATGAGAAAAAGAGTTTGCACAACGATGACGCAGGAGTGGTTTGCAGAGGTATAAGTGGGAGCGACAAACAGAGAACTACGATGATTACGCCAAGACCACACGTCAAATGCAATGTGATTTCATCTGAATTTTTCTTCCTTCAGAGGTGAAACTGGTAAACAGCCAAAGCGTTTGTTATGGCACAGTGTAGGTTCGTTATACTGAAGATTGGGGAACAATATGTCACTACAATTGGGATCTACTGGACGGTATTGTGTTGTGCCGAGAACTCGGCTGTGGTCCTCTTAAAGAGGCATACGCCTCGGCTTATTTTGGGAATGGTACTGGGAACATAGTGATGGATAATGTTCTGTGTACCGGCAGTGAGTCCTCACTGGAGGAGTGCAGTCACTCTACGTCTGTAAACAGCCTCTGTACACATTCACAGGATGCTGGAGTCATCTGCAGAGGTAAATTCAAACAAAAAGAGGTTTGAAATGAACAAATGTACTTATATATACAAATATGTTGCACATGTTTGCAAACACCTAGTTTTGATGCAAGAAAAGATTAGGATCATGTTCAAAACTGCATATTTTTCATCTGCAGAGGTAAATTCAAACAAAAAGAGGTTTGAAATGAACAAATGTACTTATACAAATATGTTGCACATGTTTGCAAACACCTAGTTTTGATGCAAGAAAAGATTAGGATCATGTTCAAAACTGCATATTTCGGAGCATGTTGTCACACTTTTTACCGCAAACCTTAAAGTCTTGAATACAAACAAGCTTTTGGACGTTTCCACCAATATGGACCATTTTCAAATTGTATTATTTTTGCACTGTCATTTACTCCAATAGAAAAAAGGGGGGGAGGGGCACACAGTAGCACTTCTACGGCTTACCAAAAGTGAAAAAAAGAAATATAGAGAGATTTATTACACTGATCAAAAGAGAGAATTATTATTTCATTACATTTATATAGCGCTTTTCTAGGCACTCAAAGCGCTTTACATTGTCAGGGGTATCTCCTCATCCACCACCAGTGTGCAGGATCCACCTGGATGATGAGACCACCACACACCAGCCAGAACGCCCACCACACACCAGCTTATTGGTGGAGAGGAGACAGAGTGATGAAGCCAATCAGTAGATATGGGGATTGTTAGGAGGCCATGATGATGATCAGAGGCCAATGGGGTTTTTAATGACCACAGAGAGTCAGGACTTCGGTTTACATCTCATCCGAAGGACGGTGCTTGTTGACAGTATAGTGTCCCCATCACTATACTGGGGCATTAGGACCCACACAGACCACAGGGTGAGCACCCCTTGTTGGCCTCACTAACACCTCTTCCAGCAGCCACCTAGTTTTCCCAGGAGGTCTCCCATCCAGGTACTGACCAGGCTCAGCCCTGCTTAGCTTCAGTGGGCAACCAGTCTTGGGCTACAGGGTGATATGGCTGCCGGCCATAAAACTTGACAAATTATGTCAAATTAGCTGTCATTCCCTCAGCCGTTGCATTAGAAACACTCACACAGTAGCGTTAACTAATTTTCTGTCATTTAATCATTTAAGTGTACTGTTATATATGTGCATTTTCTTTTTTAAATAATAAAAAATTTATAGATTTACAATGTCAATAACTGTGAAACACATCATCACAGTCTGTGAAAAGGGTTAAACACTATAGGGTTAGTTGTCCAGAAAAAAAGTAGTTTATTTACATTTTCTGTGACAACATGACCCTATAGTGTTTTACAATGGGAATTTGCCTTAATAAAATTTTGTCATAATAATATATATATATATATAAAAAATCTAACATAAATCAATTCATGCATAATAACAACAATTAACAATTAAATGTGTGAAAGGTGCTTTGGCCATCAAATTTAAATTAAATAACTGATACATTTTGCATATAAACTTGTGACAACCTGCTCTAACCTGAAATATATGTATACAGTGTATATACTGTGTGTGTGTGTATATATATATATATATATATATATATATATATGTATATATATGAACTATATATTCTTACATGAATGCCCTCTGAGATGTGTTGTCACTTACTTTGTCTCTCAGAAGTGAGATTGGTAGATGGAGACAGCATTTGTTCTGGAAGGGTGGAGGTTCTTAGAAACAACCAGTGGGGAACTGTTTGTGGCCACAGCTGGGATATGACTGACACTGTAGTAGTCTGTAGAGAGCTGGGCTGTGGAAGTCCGGTAGAGGTAAACAAAGGTGCTTATGGAAGTGGTATTGGACCAATATGGAAGGATGATGTGAAATGTACAGGCACGGAGTCAACATTGAAGAACTGCAGCTCAAACGGATGGGGAGTTAAAAACTTTATTTACTTGAAATGAGCTTGAACCGAAATCGAATAAAATAGAAAAAAATGTAAACTTACTTTATTACAGGTAGTTGCCAGAGCAACATTTCTAATTTTCATTCAGTTTAATTTCAGTTTACATAAAATAACTAATATTAAAACTGAAATAAAATCATAAAAACTATGCACACACTACAGAAAAAAGCAAAAAAAACATTTACATTTTCTGTGACAACATGCCCCTATAGTGTCCTACGTGGGAATTTGCCTTAATAAAATGTAATAAAATGTCATAAAATATAATCTTACAAAAAAAGATCAAACATAAAACAATTAATGCAAATATGTGAAAGGTGGCCAACAAATTGAAACGTACTCATTTATAAATTGTGCATATATAAACACGTGACAACCTGCTCTGACCTGAAATGTATACAGTACAGTATATATGTATATACCGTATATAGAGTTATTCTTACATGCATGTCATCTGAGATGTGGTCACTTACTCTGTCTCTCAGAAGTGAGATTGGTAGATGGAGACAGCATTTGTTCTGGAAGGGTGGAGGTTCTTAGAAACAACCAGTGGGGAACTGTTTGTGGCCACAGCTGGGATATGACTGACACTGTAGTAGTCTGTAGAGAGCTGGGCTGTGGAAGTCCGGTAGAGGTAAACAAAGGTGCTTATGGAAGTGGTATTGGACCAATATGGAAGGATGATGTGAAATGTACAGGCACGGAGTCAACATTGAAGAACTGCAGCTCAAACGGATGGGGAGTTCATGACTGTGAGCATGCAAATGATGCAGGCGTTGTCTGCCGAGGTGAACTTCCTGACAGCATTTTCTTACTTTTTTACATGTATATATTTTCAAAATATATATATCCATGTATGACAACTTTATCATTTTAATTAGGGCTGTATTAATTTTACTCTGACAATTATTCAATATTGCAACAACATTGCAACTGGATTTGGTGCAATGCATAACAACTTCTATAGACCTCCTTAGTAAAAAGTTCATAACAAGAAAAATGTCATAAAAATAAATAAATAAAATTCCACAAAATACATTGGGAGTTAGGGCTGCACAATTTGAGGGGAAATTAAATTGTGACTTTACTAATAAAAATTGTGTTTTATTATTATTATTTTTTTTATGGCTGCACATTTTGGCCAATAATTTTGTGATTATATATCAATATGACTATAGTAATAATAATAATAATAATAATAATAATAATAATGAGACAAAAATAATAAATATTACTAGTGTAATCAGGGTTATTATAGTTAACTAAAACTATGACCATAAAAAACTTTATTTACTTGAAATGAGCTTGAACCGAAATCGAATAAAATAGAAAAAGATGTAAACTTACTTTATTACAGGTAGTTGCCAGAGCAACATTTCTAATTTTCATTAAGTTTAATTTCAGTTTACATAAAATAACTAATATTAAAACTGAAATAAAATCATAAAAACTATGCACACACTAAAAAAGCAAAAACTAACAAAAATAGCAAAGACACGCAACAAAACCACAAACAATTTAACTTGCATTAAAATGAAAACAAAATATAAAAATAAAAACAAATTATTATGCATTATTATTATTAACTATAAAAATATCTCAGTGATACTAAAATAACACTAATTGGAATATTTCACTGTAAAGATAACAATAATAATACATTTGAAAACACTGAATTATTAGCTGCTTGTGCATAAATTAACAGTGTTGTGCTTCATTTTGAAACACTAGCACATATTTGATCGGTTTCAATTGCAGACTTTGTGATTTGATAATCACAGCAAGTCAGATCGCAATTTCGGTTTTATTTCGATGATTCATGCAGCTCTACTGTGTATTATTACAATTACAATCAATAATTAAATTCTGTTTCGAATACATTGAATTATCATTGTTTATTATTAATGTATGCATAGAGATGGATCAGGAACTCTTCTGACTTCTTTCTAGAGGTACGGTTGGTGAATACGAATAACCACTGTCAGGGCACAGTGCAGGTGTATCATGACGGCTGGTGGCGAACAGTGTGCCACAACAGCTGGGACATCGCAGATGGTTTAGTGCTCTGTAGAGAGCTGGGCTGTGGTGGGAACGCACAGCCCTTGGCAAGTGCATATTTTGGGCCTGGTGATGGACCAATATGGATGGATTCACTCAGATGCAAAGGTGATGAGTCAAACCTGAGGAAATGCCAGTTTGGTGGGTGGGGAAACCATCAATGCATTCATGCATATGATGCAGGAATCATCTGCAGAGGTGCGTCCATGTCCAAACCCATACAATACATCAGTCCTCTATGGAAGCTTGTTTTGTTTTTTCACAATTCTTACAGTTTGTATCTCACATTTCAGATTTTTTTTCACAAAATTCTGAAGAAAAAAGTCTGAATTACTAGGTATAAACTCTGAATCATGAGCTGCTCGCGAGTAATTTAACACAGTGCTGCGCTTCACTGTAAAACACCTTGGCGATCTGATAAACGCATTTCTGAGTTTCTGTCTCTCGCTATTCTGAGAAAAAAGTCAGAACTGAAAAAAGTTGCAAGTACCTTTTTTATTTTTTATTTTGTGGCAGAAACAAAACAAAACAAAACAAAAAAGCTAAATGTAAACTCAGACTTCTGGGGAAAAATGTTAAAATTGCCAGATATAAACTCGGAATTGCGATAAATGCAGAATTCTGATTTTTTTTTTTATTTAAAAAAATTGCAAATGTAATCTCATAATACTGAGGAAAAAGACAGAACTGAGAGATGTAAACTCGGAATTGTGAGAAAAGGGCAGAATTCTGAGCTTATATCTTGCAATTCTGACTTTTTTTCTCCGAATTCTGAATTTACATTTCTAAATTTGATTCTGAGAAAAAGCCTGAATTGTGAAATAAAAAGAAATACCTGTTTTCTTTTCTTTTTTTTTTTTTACTCAGGCTTCCATAGTTCTCTGCATTTGCAAATATTAACCAAATGTATTTCTATGCAAACATAAAATGATATACAAAAACAATATCACATAATCAAATAAGCTACTTAGCTATAATAATGTTGCAACAACAACAAAAAATGTGGTTCAGTTATCTTAATTTAAATCAGTACATGGGATTTTATCACCATGTCAACATTTGCTATAAATGATATCTCTCTTTTACAGAAGTTAAAAATGTGCTCAGGATTGAGGTGAACGCTGACTCTGTCCAGTAGTTTTGTCATGTGTGAAGGTGTCATTGGGGTTTACGTCAAAGTAACAAATATTTATAATTCAATTACATTTTTTTTAATGTCTATTCGTGTCATTGAGTGCCTGTTGTCTCGTTCATCTGAATTGCACAGATCAAGGAAGAGCTCAAAAAGAATGGAAATTTCTCTTTCAAGTGGAGAACTCAGTTGGATGGGCAAGTGTTTCAGGAAAAGAAATTATTTGATCCCTGACAGGTTTGTAAACTCTTTCTGAATGGGCTTATTTTAAAGATACAACTTGAATGTAGAACTTTATTCAAATTGTTGCAGGTCTGTTATTTCAACAGGAGCCATAGAAGAAATGACCTTTCATGACAAATTCAACAACTTGCAGAATCATCCTGATGATGAAGAAATTCTAGAAGTGTTTGTATACTAAAAAGGATTCATATATTTTACCGCATATGAAATAAAGCATACTATGAAGAACATTTGTTAAGGTTGCAGCAGGTCAACGACAGTGAAAGTCTGTAATCATTTCGCATACATTGATGCTTCTGTGTCACTGGCCATTTCAGATTTTTTTTCACAAAATTCTGAAGAAAAAAGTCTGAATTACTAGGTATAAACTCTGAATCATGAGCTGCTCGCGAGTAATTTAACACAGTGCTGCGCTTCACTGTAAAACACCTTGGCGATCTGATAAACGCATTTCTGAGTTTCTGTCTCTCGCTATTCTGAGAAAAAAGTCAGAACTGAAAAAAGTTGCAAGTACCTTTTTTATTTTTTATTTTGTGGCAGAAACAAAACAAAACAAAACAAAAAAGCTAAATGTAAACTCAGACTTCTGGGGAAAAATGTTAAAATTGCCAGATATAAACTCGGAATTGCGATAAATGCAGAATTCTGATTTTTTTTTTTATTTAAAAAAATTGCAAATGTAATCTCATAATACTGAGGAAAAAGACAGAACTGAGAGATGTAAACTCGGAATTGTGAGAAAAGGGCAGAATTCTGAGCTTATATCTTGCAATTCTGACTTTTTTTCTCAGAATTCTGAATTTACATTTCTAAATTTGATTCTGAGAAAAAGCCTGAATTGTGAAATAAAAAGAAATACCTGTTTTCTTTTCTTTTTTTTTTTTTACTCAGGCTTCCATAGTTCTCTGCATTTGCAAATATTAACCAAATGTATTTCTATGCAAACATAAAATGATATACAAAAACAATATCACATAATCAAATAAGCTACTTAGCTATAATAATGTTGCAACAACAACAAAAAATGTGGTTCAGTTATCTTAATTTAAATCAGTACATGGGATTTTATCACCATGTCAACATTTGCTATAAATGATATCTCTCTTTTACAGAAGTTAAAAATGTGCTCAGGATTGAGGTGAACGCTGACTCTGTCCAGTAGTTTTGTCATGTGTGAAGGTGTCATTGGGGTTTACGTCAAAGTAACAAATATTTATAATTCAATTACATTTTTTTTAATGTCTATTCGTGTCATTGAGTGCCTGTTGTCTCGTTCATCTGAATTGCACAGATCAAGGAAGAGCTCAAAAAGAATGGAAATTTCTCTTTCAAGTGGAGAACTCAGTTGGATGGGCAAGTGTTTCAGGAAAAGAAATTATTTGATCCCTGACAGGTTTGTAAACTCTTTCTGAATGGGCTTATTTTAAAGATACAACTTGAATGTAGAACTTTATTCAAATTGTTGCAGGTCTGTTATTTCAACAGGAGCCATAGAAGAAATGACCTTTCATGACAAATTCAACAACTCTTGCAGAATCATCCTGATGATGAAGAAATTCTAGAAGTGTTTGTATACTAAAAAGGATTCATATATTTTACAGCATATGAAATAAAGCATACTATGAAGAACATTTGTTAAGGTTGCAGCAGGTCAACGACAGTGAAAGTCTGTAATCATTTCGCATACATTGATGCTTCTGTGTCACTGGCCATTGTTTTATTACTTTCATTGGTTGGAAGTGAAAGGAAAATAAAAATGTAAAACTGATTTTCTTTACATGTTAAATGTTTATTTGCTTTCTGATTGAATATATTTCATATATTCATACACCAACCTCCTAAAATAAGTCACATAATTTGCTTAACTGTGTATTCATGTATATGGTGTTACATTTCTTTACATAAACAAATGTTTCCAGAGTAAAGCGGATTAATCAAATATATAATAAATTAATGAATAATAATAATAAAAAAAAAGTTATTCCACTTTGTTCGTTTTCCTGACTTTGCTCCAGGACATTGTATTTATTTTCCATTTATACAGTTTTCAGTATTGTAGACTGAAGCAACAGAAAGATCAGCATTAGTTATAATTAGGATTTGACAGTGTGCAAGAGGTGCTTGTACACCCGAAATCCTGCCGCTTGCACGTGCACAGCTCTTAGTAGCAATTATAAATATTAGAAACATTAATATATGGCATTAGCCATATACAGTAAATCTTACGCACGCACTAAGGTGAGCCACATGACTTCTCCCTGCTTTCACACTCAACATTAGCCTAGCTTTCAGAAGCGCCTGTCGGGCTTTAAAACTCATTTGTCATCACCAGTTGCAAAAATCATCATCTTTTGTATTCATGTTCAGATTTTGAAGGCATTTTTAGATGTACTTCAGGGTGTTTTGCATGTAGACTGATGCCGCTCTATGCTGGGGGCGGGGCGTGGCGGTTTAGATTTATGATAACTAATTAGGTCATAACTTGGTGATATTAGTGTAATAATAAGTCCAAACGAATGTCCAAAATAAAATAAAATAAAACTCACTCCTTCTTGGCACCCTGACTGTGCGGCTGCCTAGTTCACAAGGCATGCCTCAGCCCTGCCTGTGAATATAACAGGTTTATAATTAAAATCAACAATGCATAAATATTTACATATATGAGACACCCAACACCTCCCAGTTTACAAACCTGTGGCTGTTCTCTGCTGGTGAAATACCTGCTCATCAGGCTGTATTCTCCAGTTCACACTATAATTCCCTTTACTTTCAACCACATGCCTCATCTGTGAAAATCAGGGAAATTGTAGTAAGAAAACACTCAAGCTCTTAAAAATAAAGGTTCTTCACGATACCATAGAAGAACCTTTTTGTCTAAATGGTTCCATAAAGAACCTTTAACATTTGAAGAAAGGTTCTTTGTGGCGAAAGAAGGTTCTTCAGATTACAAAAAGGTAAGAAAGAGATGGTTCTTTAAAGAACCTTTGACTGAATGGTTCTTTGTGGAACCCAAAATGGTTCTTCTATGGCATCGCTTGAAGAACCTTTTGAAGCACCTTTATTTTTAAGAGTGTAGAGTGAATACACACATTGAGCACACTTTTTGTCCTTTCACTTTATCAAAAGGTTTAAACTTGATCTTTTTATTTATTTATTTATCTATTATCTATTTTTATTGCAAAGTGTGTTTGATAAAAGTTAACATGAACCTTACCATATCCAGAAGCTTATTCTTGATATCTGGATCATTGACATTGACTCCAGTCTTGGCCTTCACCACAATCCTCACCACAACTTTTCTCACAGTT
Organism: Sinocyclocheilus grahami; assembly: GCF_001515645.1. Classification (NCBI taxonomy): domain Eukaryota; kingdom Metazoa; phylum Chordata; class Actinopteri; order Cypriniformes; family Cyprinidae; genus Sinocyclocheilus; species Sinocyclocheilus grahami. Next base: position 952,122 of record NW_015505212.1, read on the forward strand.
TCTGTGAAGTGAAATATTGACAAGGAAAAATGATTTGTCATAATGGCATCTAGTCATTGCATTTGTCAGGAAAACTTGGATGGGAATGGCATAATTCTTAACCTTCCCCTTGTGTTTAAAAACAGGGTACAACTTCTGTGTTAGGGGTCAAATTGGCATTGGTTTTCAGGCAATCTGCCAACTATGGAAAATGCTACAGATTCATGTAAAAACAGAAAACATCTACTGTGGCCGATCTGAGAAAAAATATAAAATATGTAAGAAATCGAATAATTCCCATCTGATTTTATTGTGTTAAAGGTCAATTTGTCCGACGCATCTATATGTTCAGAATTATCTGAGGTGCAAAGTATAAATAGCATTTAGCATAATTTGTACTTGGTGTAAGTAGTTGCTATTTGTACTTCCCCTGCCTTTTTGAAATGTCTATTTCTAAAACCCTTGTGAGGGTAAAATAGTTTCTCTTCAATGCTGCAACACTCTAATAATTGAGATCTAAAAAAACTAACAACCAAAACTCAAACAGATGAAGAAACCGTGAATTTTCCTTGGATGATTCAGAAGACATTTCATAAGTTCTCATGTATTTCATATTTTAATGTCTGACAAGTTAAAATAAAGGATTTATGTTTTTTTAACCCTTTAGTGTTTTCCAGAGTGTTGATTTTTGTCAAAATGCATGGAATCCATTGAGGGTCAATTGGGAAGTCTGTATGACCCCTACACAAAGGTTTCCAAAATTTCCATCTATGTGTTGAACCTTTGCATGCACATTCATGACCCTAAATGAGAAATATTCACCAAATTTTAAGAAGAAATAAACAGTTTAACCAGTATTTAAGCAGTTTGAAAATCAAGTGTTGGTCAATCTGACCCTAACACAATAGGAGGGTTAAGCTATACATCATTTGAGAGGCTCATATGTAAGTTGATCTTACTTTGGCAAAAAACTCCCGCATGAAGCCCATCCAAACAACTGCTCACACCCCATCCAGTAAAAGGACAGTCCCGCACTGTCAACTCCTTTCCTGTACAGGCCAGCTGATCCATCCATATTTGTCCTGAAGGTTGGACATACGCCTTCGGCTCTGCAATGTCTCCACAGTAAAGCTCTTGACACAACACTGTAGCATCTGCTAGATCCCAGCCCGAGTGACACACTGCACCCCACTGCTCATTATACCGAATCTGAACTCTGCCATCACACTCACTGGAACCATCGACCAGCTTCACATCTGTTGAAAGAGTTTTACATGTTAATATTTGCACTCTTCAAGACCCATCTGTGCCCATCAGATGTTTAAATCAGAGAGCAGACAAAATCTTGAAAAGGCAATTAATTTTCTAAGAATCGCTGAGTTCTGTTTAGCATAAAGCTATTTTATACTAAATATACACATAATAAAAGCTGCATAATAAAAACAATAATACTGTTTGTGTGATGTCTGTACTTTTTACAGAATCTAAATTAGAATTAAGAACTGTGCTTAAGTTATCTATTATTCCAGCATTATCAATTTTGAATTTGTATACATGTAAATTTGAGTTTTGACTAAACCAAAGTTTACTGACTTAAAAGAATAGTTCACCAAAAATGAAAATTCTGCTAGTTGAACTACATCTTGAATGCAATGGTAACACTTTATAATAAGATCCCATGAATTAATGTTAGTTATGAGCAATATCTTTTTATAGTATTTATTAATCTTTAATTAAAAATACAAAACTCTTTAAAAATAAATGTTCCAAAAGAAGGTTTTGGTCCCATAGAAAAAACATTTTTGGTTATCCGGAGAACTTTTCAGTGAACATTTCTTGAAAGAACCATTTTCTTCTCAGTGTAAAGAACATTTTAATAATCTAAAGAACCTTCTTCTGCTATAAAGAATCTTTAGTGGAATGGAAAGGTTCTATAGATGTTAAAGGTTCTTCAAGAAACCATCAATGCCAATAAAGAACCTTTATTTTTAAGAGTGAACTGTTCATGTCAACTGAGGACCATTAAATAATATTAACAGATACAACTTTTGATTTTAATAATGTTTTAGTAAATGTTGGAATGAATATTAACTAAGATGAATAGATGGTTTAGAAATATTTTTCATTGTTAGTTACTAATGCACTTAATGTTAATGCAACCTTATCATTATGTGTAATCAATGCAGTGTAAGTTGCTTTGGATAAAAGTGGTTACCAAATATCTGGTCCTTCTCTGATCTTAAACTGCTGTTGGAAATTATTCTTTTATGTTTTACATAAAAAAAACAAGAGCATATGGTTTGGAATGGCGTGGGTAGTAATAACAGAATTTCTCTCTAAACTCTAGTTTCAAAGCAACATGCAAAATGCATCCAAGATATTTTAACTCACTGTTGCAGGTGACTCCAGCGTCTTTTAAATGTTTGCAGCTCTGTATTCCCCATTTTGTTGATGCACAGGTCACAAGTGAAGCCTCAGTCCCAGTACATTGTACATCACCCATCCATACTGGTCCTATACCTGGTCCAAAATAAGCAGCATTCTTTGCCTCAATTACATTCCCACAATTCAGTTCTTTACACACCACTGCAGCATCTGTTCGATCCCAGCCATCATCACACACTGTTCCCCACTGACCGTCATGAAGAACCTCCACTCGTCCAGAACAAGAGTTAGTGCCATTTATCAACCTAATAAAGGATAACACTTAAAACAGAGTAAGGGGTTAGAAAAGTTTGGTTTTATTCAGTATATGCAATATTTACATAGCTTTCATCCACCTTCACAGATGACTCCAGCGTCTTCTGAATGCTCACAGTCATGTATTCCCCATCCAAGTGTCCTACAGTTCATCAGTGAAGACTCCGTGCCAGTGCAGTTGATCTCATCCATCCATATTTCTCCTGAACCTTCTCCAAAATAAGCTTCAGTCATTGCCTCGATCACATTCCCACAACCAATCTCTCTACACACCACTGCAGCATGTGATTGATCCCAGCCATCATCACACACTGTTCCCCACTGACCATCATGAAGAACCTCCACTCGCCCAGAACAAAAATCGATACCATTCGTCAGCCTCAGAAAAGATTCGACTGGAGTTCCATTTCCGAAATCTGTATGAATTATAAAACACGTTATGGGCATCCACAACATACTTCAATGACATACTACAATCATTTAAAATCTTCTTCATACCCAATATGAGAATGAGCCACAAAGAATTAAACATTGTGCCCTGAAAGAAATACAAAATTATTACTTTGACTCTCTTAAGTTAAAAATCAGAAAATTATGCAACTTCAGTGTTTTTATTGTTTAAAAGTAGGTTTTGCACATTTCTGACACAAAATATCGACACATTAATTTTTACCAACCAGGAACCCTTTTTTTATTGTGCATACTATTTCAGTAGAGTACAATTTCAAAGTCATTTTCATAATTTAGTAACTCCAAATTACACAATTAATTAACAAAAAGAGTGAAAAGGAGAAAATACATAATTTTTGATAAGCAAACAAAATCAACTACACCAGAAATAATCATAAATGTTATCAGAATCGAATATAAAACAGTATCTAATCAAATCTGTAAAATTAAGGAAAATTATTCATTATTAGATTTCTTTACCCTGTTAATATGCCAGTCCCTTCAGAAGTGTCTTTGTCTCTGTGATGGCGTGAGATCAAGTTAAGGAGGTTTCAAGCTGATTTCATTTAGTTGTAGAATCAGATGAGGTCTTGGCTCCTCCCCTCCGATTTCCTTACAAGACAGTGATCAACTTCAAAAATAAACTCTTACTATCAAGCAGTCCATCTTTCAGAATGTAAACCTATTAAAAGCTTGGTTAAATTGAAACCAGGAATGAATTTCTCATCTGCAGTACATTATTGGTTGCACCATTGGATGTTTGAACAACAATCAATGTATATTTTCATGAAGTGAATGCTCTCATATACTACATAATCATATAGCTGTGAAGAGGAGATCTGTCAGTTTTCAAATATTAAATATTTATGGCATCACTTGAATATTTGAGTGGGCCAGTTTCATGAAACTCCCTTTACAAATTTGCAAAGACATGCAAATTACATGGAAAGAAAATGTCAAAATTCACGAGCGCTAGAACTCTAGATTTGATTGTGTTTACATGGACACACTGGCCAACACATCACGCCAGAGGTTCTTATGCACGAGATAAAGAATTGAATTGGAATTTGCCATACCTTTAACTTATACCTGAGATGCAATAAAAACAGTTCCTTCCCATTTCGGGTATGAAAAATGTTCTATATACTGTATGTTTTGTTTAACACCACATTCATACAGCAAGTCAAAAAGCTCAGATATTTATGATCAAACATTGATAAGGTGGAGATAAGCTTGTTGTCAGTATAAGCTCATTTTATGTCCCTGCAAACAAATTACATTCTGCAGAATTTCCCTGAAGAGAATTAGAATGGGAAGTTTGCATATTGTTCAGGTTGAAATAGTAATTTGATTATGTGCAGCACTGAAGAATCCAGCAAAAACATGTTTGAATTCCAAGATGTTTTGTTTATCAAATGTGAATGTCAGTTTTATTTACTTGGTAGATAAAAATGCACACTTGTGTGTAAATTCACATTGATATTAATCAGTTTGGATGATGTTCAGGCTGTGGTCAAGGATGAACAAGAGTAAAACAGTCTGCATAACTGTCACAAATAGACTACCTCAATCCTATAAGAAGTAGTCACAGACAACCATCTAGCCAGGTATTACCCTAAAACATTAGCATATTGATATAATGAATGTTTTCGTATGCATTTAGCATAAGTATGTAATGTGCTAAAATAGACTAAAACTTAGGAAATCTCCCCATTATACTGTTGAAAAGGTCCTTCATTCTAACACGATGTATGTTATTGTTATGTTTAGGTTCACAAAAGATGCATTGAAACAGTTCCAGCAATTACATCTTTAATTAATTTATTTTTTTTAAGTTTTTCAGAAATCAGGGGGGGGGGGGGCGAGTCATGAGGCTTAAATTTTGATTCAAAAACTGACCTAAATAATGAAAGAAAAAAGATGGAGATTTTAGAAAAGGTGAGCGCATGATAAAAGGTCAAAGAGGAACAACTGATCTCACGCTGTAGCTGTGTATCAACTGTTATTTAGTATATTTTTGCTTATTATTTTCACAGATAAGGGAGAAATTGAAAGATTCAGGAACTTTTACCCTGCGGTGGAGGACAAAATCTAATGAAGTGTTTCAGAAAGTTATTAAAAAGAATAAAAATATTCTAGATCGTGAAAAATGTATAAACCCTTTGTTTGCTGCTATATATTTTGATTAATGTGTGATTTGATAATGTGTGAGTGCAGCTTTCATATTTGACTTATAGATTATAGATTCAAATCTGACCCTACTATTAATTGTATAAAGTGATTGATTTCAATACACAATATACACATTATCATTTAAATATGATTATAGTATGACAAGCAAATTTTTTTTTTTTTACAAATTAACCTGAAAAATTCAGATGGTGACAACATATACATTTATAGTGATATGCATTTAAATCGAGTCTCTTAAAAAATATATTTTAAATATGAATGTGCAAATTTGTCCTGTTTGTGCTGGGGGGGGGGGTCATGAGGCTTAAATTTTGATTCAAAAACTGACCTAAATAATGAAAGAAAAAAGATGGAGATTTTAGAAAAGGTGAGCGCATGATAAAAGGTCAAAGAGGAACAACTGATCTCACGCTGTAGCTGTGTATCAACTGTTATTTAGTATATTTTTGCTTATTATTTTCACAGATAAGGGAGAAATTGAAAGATTCAGGAACTTTTACCCTGCGGTGGAGGACAAAATCTAATGACGTGTTTCAGAAAGTTATTAAAAAGAATAAAAATATTCTAGATCGTGAAAAATGTATAAACCCTTTGTTTGCTGCTATATATTTTGATTAATGTGTGATTTGATAATGTGTGAGTGTAGCTTTCATATTTGACTTATAGATTATAGATTCAAATCTGACCCTACTATTAATTGTATAAAGTGATTGATTTCAATACACAATATACACATTATCATTTAAATATGATTATAGTATGACAAGCTAATTTTTTTTTTACAAATTAACCTGAAAAATTCAGATGGTGACAACATATACATTTATAGTGACATGCATTTAAATCGAGTCTCTTAAAAAATATATTTTAAATATGAATGTGCAAATTTGTCCTGTTTGTGCTGTGTTTACATATGATCTGATATACAATTATAGACATTAGGCAAAACATTTTCTGAATAAATAATCAAACACAAAGAAGTTTTACAGTGGACCCTGCTTTCCCCGTTCACTGTGTGATGAAATAAATCTCACACGCACATCCATGACCCTAAATGAAAAATCTTAACCAAATTTCAAGAAATAAATAACCAGTATTTCAAGCAGCGAAATCAAGTGTGGGTCAAACTGACCACAACACAATAGGAGGGTTAAGCTATACATAATTTGAGAGGCACATATGTAAGTTGATCTTACTTTGGCAAAAAACTCCTGCATGAAGCCCATCCAAACAACTGCTCACACCCCATCCAGTAAAAGGACATTTTTTTTTTTTACAAATTAACCTGAAAAATTCAGATGGTGACAACATATACATTTATAGTGACATGCATTTAAATCGAGTCTCTTAAAAAATATATTTTAAATATGAATGTGCAAATTTGTCCTGTTTGTGCTGTGTTTACATATGATCTGATATACAATTATAGACATTAGGCAAAACATTTTCTGAATAAATAATCAAACACAAAGAAGTTTTACAGTGGACCCTGCTTTCCCTGTTCACTGTGTGATGAAATAAATTTCACACGCACATCCATGACCCTAAATGAAAAATCTTAACCAAATTTCAAGAAATAAATAACCAGTATTTCAAGCAGCGAAATCAAGTGTGGGTCAAACTGACCACAACACAATAGGAGGGTAAAGCTATACATAATTTGAGAGGCACATATGTAAGTTGATCTTACTTTGGCAAAAAACTCCCGCATGAAGCCCATCCAAACAACTGCTCACACCCCATCCAGTAAAAGGACAGTCCCGCACTGTCAACTCCTTTCCTTTACAGGCCAGCTGATACATCCATATTTACCCTGAAGGTTGCACATACGCTTTCGGCTCTGCAATGTCTCCACAGTAAAGCTCTTGACACACGCCCCACTGCTCATTATACCGAATCTGAACTTTGCCATCACACTCACTGGAACCATCGACCAGCTTCACATCTGTTGAAAGAGTTTTACATGTTAACATTTGCACTCTTCAAGACCCATCTGTGCCCATCAGATGTTTAAAAGGGTCTCCACAGTAAAGCTCTTGACACACGCCCCACTGCTCATTATACCGAATCTGAACTTTGCCATCACACTCACTGGAACCATCGACCAGCTTCACATCGGTTGAAAGAGTTTTACATGTTAACATTTGCACTCTTCAAGACCCATCTGATGTTTAAAAGAGAGAGCAGACAAAACCTCATGAACGCAATTGATTTTCTAAGAATCAGAGTTCTGTTTAGGCACGACCGGAAGCAGCGGAAGGGGTCGACTGTGGCATAATAAAAGCTCCGCTGCTTTCGAGCTGTGTGTCACACTCGTTCAGCGGCCTCGTTTCGCTTCGACGGCTTTCAGCCTCACCCTGCTTCATTCTACTACGTTAATAAATCATTAGCTCATCCATGAACATGATTTCTGCCCATCGGATTGCATCGGCTGTGGGGATGAAGACGACAACTCCCATGATTCCACTCTCAGTCATGGCGTCATCAAACTACGCCTTTGTCGAAAATGACATATTATGTCTTCAAGTCAAGAGGGTATCATCGAACCCTCAACAACAACTAAAGGACCAATCAGGTAATCAGGATTACCAGAGGTGGAGGGCAGGCGAGACTACATCAAAGGCCCATTAATCACAGGCTAATCCAATCACCAATGCCCATTTTTCACCTCTGCTCTCTGCGTCTGGAGCCAAGGTGCAAATGACCTGGGCCATCAAACCTGTTCTGGCCAGCAACAAGGACAAAGAAAGACCCCGAGAGAGACAAATATATATATATATATATATATACACAGTACACACATTGGTTTGAAAAAACACCAAAAATGGACAGGTATACTGACTCAAAATCCCAGGATGTCTTTCGAAAAGAGTAGAGGTGTGACCTCGGCATCCTGGACAAATCTGCCCATTGGCCTTTGATCATCATGGCCTCCTAACAATCCCCATATCTACTGATTGGCTTCATCACTCTGTCTCCTCTCCACCAATAAGCTGGTGTGTGGTAGGCATTCTGGCGCACTATGGCTGCCATCGCATCATCCCCACTCTTAAAAATAAAGGTGCTTCAAAAGGTTCTTCAAGCGATGCCATAGAAGAACCATTTTTGGTTCCACAAAGAACCATTCAGTCAAAGGTTCTTTAAAGAACCATCTCTTTCTTACCTTTCTGTAATCTGAAGAACCTTATTTCGCCACAAAGAACCTTTTGTGAAACAGAAAGGTTCTTCAGGTGTTAAAGGTTCTTTATGGAACCATTTAGACAAAAAGGTTCTTCTATGGCATCGTGAAGCACCTTTATTTTTAAGAGTGTGGCTTGGAATGGCATGAGTAAATAATAAGTAACAGAATTTAAATTTTTTACTGAACTTTTTTAAACCAACATGCAAAATGCATCCAATATATTTTAACTCACTGTTGCAGGTGACTCCAGCGTCTTTTAAATGTTTGCAGCTCTGTATTCCCCATTTTGTTGATGCACAGTTCACACGTGAAGCTTCAGTCCCAGAACATTGTACATCACCCATCCATACTGGTCCTATACCTGGTCCAAAATAAGCAGCACTCTTTGCCTCAATCACATTCCCACAATTCAGTTCTTTACACACCCCTGCAGCATCTGTTCGACATTATTATTATATTATTATTAAGTACTATTGAAGATTAAATATTCTATTTCTTTCATGCTAGATCCTATACCATCTAAGCCACTAAAATAGGTGATTCCAGAAGTTATAGATCCTCTTTTAAATATGATTAATTCATCATTGTCATTAGGATATGTCCTAAAAACCTTGTTTTTAAGCCTCTCATTAAAAAAAAAAAAAAAAAAAATCACAACATGATCCTAGAGAATTAGTTCATTACAAACCAATCTCAAATCTCCTTTTTCTGTCAAAGATACCAGAAAAGGTAGTCTCCTCACAACTATGTTCTTTCTTAGAGAAAAATGGTATCTGTGAGGATTTCCAGTCAGGATTTAGACCGCATCATAGCACAGAGACTGCTCTCATCAGAGTAACAAATTTCCTGCTCTTGTCATCTGATCGTGTTTGTATCTCTCTAACAATGCTACTGGATCTTAGTGCTGAATTCAACATTATCGACAACAACATTCTTTTGAATAGACTAGAAAATTATGTTGCCATTAATGGAATTGCATTGACGTGGTTCAAATCATACTTATCTGAACATCAATTCGTAGCAGTGAGTGAAGAATATCATTCACAAGTGCAGTATGGAGTACCACAAGGCTCAGTACTAGGACTGTTGCTTTTCATGTTACCCCTGGGAGATATCATCAGGAAACATGGTGTTAGTTTACACTGTTATGCTAATGATACTCAGCTCTTCGCAGCCCGATGAAACATACCAATTCGCAAAACTAACAGAATGCATATCTGATATAAAAAAAACTGGATGACTAGTCATTTCCTACTGCTAAATTCTGAAAAAAAACAGAGCTGTTAATTATCAGACCAAAATCCTCTGCATGTAATAATCTAGAACACTGTCTAACACTTGATGGCTATGCTGTCAATTCTATGTCATCAGTTAATGTAAAGGGTCAATCCACTGAAGGCGAGCGTAGTGAGAACCCAAGTGCAGTTTATTTACAAGGTGATCCAAACAATAATCCAAACTTGACATGAACGGACTTGACGATGCATAAACAGACATAGCATGAGCAGACTTGACATAAACAGACTAGACTCACCAACAGTGGGTTAAATACATACAATACACGACGAGGGCACAATGGGAACGTGAAGCTACTTATAGGAAACAAGAGGGTCACATGACAAGAACAAACCAATGGGAAACAAGACACATGACTAAGACAACCAATAAGAACATGACACAATGAACAGGGGAACCAATGGCATGAATACATGAGGGCAAGGGAAGCATGACACAAACAGGGACCATGAAACAATTACAAAATAAAAGACATGGAACGCATGAACATGAAACAAAACACCACATTACAGTTAGGAATCTAGGTGTGCTATTTGATAGCAACCTTTCCTTTGAAAGTCATGTTTCTAGCATTTGTAAAACCGCATTTTTCCATCTTAAAAATATATCTACATTATGACCTATGCTCTCAATGTCAAATCCAGAAACGCTAATTCATGCGTTCATGACCTCAAGGTTAGATTATTGTAATGCTTTATTGGGTGGTTGCTCTGTGCGCTTAATAAACAAACTCCAGCTGGTCCAAAATGCAGCAGCTAGAGTTACAAGAACCAGGAAGTACGACCATATTAGCCCAGTTCTGTCATCACTGCACTAGCTCCCAATTAAACGTCGTATACATTTTAAAATCTTGCTAATTACTTATACAGTGATTTTGCTGCTGATTTTGTACGTTTGCCCACTGACAAATAAATGATCAGTCTATAATTTTAATGATAGGTTTATTTTAACAGTGAGAGACAGAACAACAACAAAAAAATCCAGAAAAATAAATTTCAAAAATGTTATAAATTGATTTGCATTTTAATGAGTGAAATAAGTATTTGATCCCCTATCAATCAGCAAGATTTCTGGCTCCCAGGTGTCTTTTATACAGGTAACGAGCTGAGATTAGGAGCACTCTCTTAAGATCCTAATCTCATTTTTTTACCTGTATAAAAGACACCTGTCCACAGAAGCAATCAATCAGATTCAAAACACTCCACCATGGCCAAGACCAAAGAGTTGTCCAAAGATGTCATGGACAAGATTGTAGACCTCCACAAGGCTGGAATGGGCTACAAGACCATCGCCAAGCAGCTTGGTGAAAAGGTGACAACAGTTGGTGCGATTATTCGCAAATGGAAGAAACACAAAATTCAATTCAAGTTTATTTGTACAACGCTTTTCACGATACAAATAATTGCAAAGCAACTTTACAGCAAAATAACTGTCAATCTCCCTCGTCTAAGGCTCAATGCAAGATCTCACCTCATGGAGTTTCAATGATCATGAGAACGGTGAGGAATCAGCTCAGAACTTCACGGGAGGATCTTGTCAATGATCTCAAGGCAGCTGGGACCATAGTCACCAAGAAAACAATTGGTAACACACTATGCCGAGAAGGACTGAAATCCTGCAGCACCCGCAAGGTCCCCCTGCTCAAGAAAAGCACATATACAGGCCTGTCTGAAGTTTGCCAATGAACATCTGAATGATTCAGAGGAGAACTAGGTGAAAGTGTTGTGGTCAGATGAGACCAAAATCGAGCTCTTTGGCATCAACTCAACTCGCCGTGTTTGGAGGAGGAGGAATGCTGCCTATGACCCCAAGAACACCATCCCCACCGTCAAACATGGTGGTGGAAACATCATGCTTTGGGGGTGTTTTTCTGCTAAAGGGACAGGACAACTGCACTGCATCAAAGGAATGATGGGCGGGGCCATGTACCGTCAGGTCTTGGGTGAGAACCTCCTTCCCTCAGCCAGGGCATTGAAAATGGGTCGTGGATGGGTATTCCAGCATGACAATGACCCAAAACACATAGCCAAGGCAACAAAGGAGTGGCTCAAGAAGAAGCACATTAAGGTCCTGGTGTGGCCTAGCCAGTCTCCAGACATTAATCACATAAAATCTGTGGAGGAAGCTGAAGTTTCGAGTTGCCAAATGTCAGCCTCGAAACCTTAATGACTTGGAGAGGATCTGCAAAGAGGAGTGGGACAAAATCCCTCCTGAGATGTGTGCAAACCTGGTGACCAACTACAAGAAACATCTGACATCTGTGATTGCCACCAAGTACTAAGTCACTAAGTACTAAGAGCAAATCCTCCAGCATGATCTGTCAGTCATCTCTCCTCTCAGCCCGTGATCAGTCAAATCTGACTCCTGCAGCTCGTGTTGGATGCAGGGTTGTCAAGTACATGGTTTTTTTTTCTCGATGGAATTGGGCTACTTTTAAACTTACGATTGGTTGATTTTTCCAGTTTGAAATATTGCATGAATTACATTTGACTGAAATGCTTGTATTGAAACATTTTGCATTCTGTGATAAAACTGTGCTAGATGTTATGTTTTGTGAAAAAATAAATAAATATGTAGCTTATTTTAGGTATGGAAATGACATATTTTGAGTTTTGATATTTGGGATATGGTCATTGCGTTACTTTGGGCATTACTTTAACCACCAACCAACCACACCACAGCCCCCCACACCCACTGTCCTCTTTTTGGAAAACTAAAATATAGTCACCCTACTTTATGCGCGAGCTTGAGTGCGGAATATGCTATAATACGCCTGCCTATATATTAAAAGATGGTTTAGTATATCATTATATTAATCAATATAATAACAAGGAAGCTCTCCATTTTTTAAATAAAATGCTATAATGACATTACGAAAAGTGTGACAGTTGCAAATCACGTTGTTATTGCATTGCACGAATTATGCATGCATAAGGAGTCAAATAGTTTCTTTTTTCATTATCAGCTTATTTATTAAATACAGTACAATAGGCTACAGCACGTATATAATTGATTCCAGGAAAAAATTTGTGGGGGTGCTATGGGGGTGCTTTTGTCTTTCTTGCTGGTGCTGAAGCACCTGCTAGCCCCTCCCTAGCACCACCCATGATGTTTCTGTGCGTCTATGAATAGTTTGAGGTTTATTATTAATGATCGATGTTCTTGATTAATCTTTTTCATTCATTTTTATAGCCAAATTTTTTTTTTACATTTATTTAACTGCAGTCACATTTGAGTATCATGCATAATTCATAACTAGTAATTAATTCAAATTTTTGATTGGTAGCATTTGTGCTTGTAATAGATAAGTTAGTTGCATTACAAAGTGTACTTTGCTGCATTTGCTGTTTTAATAAACCCGCATTATATTATTGTTTCATATTTAGTATTTTTCATATTTAATATTGTTTAATATTTTCATACAATTTTCATTCAGTGTTTTTCAGCATTCAGTCTATGTGAGTTTATAGATGACTAATAAGGCTAGTAAACGTTTGGCAGGTTGCTTTTTGTATTGCCTTCTAGGTTAAGATTTTTTTCAAATTATTATTATTATTATTTTTTTTATTAAAGTGATATCTTTTGTGGAAGTATAACAGGTTATTTTAGACTGTCATGATAATAGGCGCAAGCAGTTACTATCATTATTATTATTACAACAACTCTAATAATAATAATAATTATTATAACAGATAATGTTGTTGTTAGTATTATTATTTATTTATCTTCATAACATGAATCATTTGCCTGTCCCATCCCCCATCTCTCTCTCTCTCTCTCTTACACACACACTCTCTCTCTCTCTCTCTCTCTTACACACACACACACACACACACACACACACGCATCACAGACGGTTCCTCCCATTTCTGGCAAATAGAGGGACTAAAGCCGGCTGCCTCCACACATAAGCATATCTGTCTGGCGGATACTCTCTCTCTCTCTCTCTCTCTTACACACACACACACACACACACACACACACACACACACGCATCACAGACGGTTCCTCCCATTTCTGGCAAATAGAGGGACTAAAGCCGGCTGCCTCCACACATAAGCATATCTGTCTGGCGGATGCGTTAATGTTTTACTGAAAGTTTAGTAACAAAGAGCGTCTTTTTAAACGGAAGAGATGTCGACAAGACCGGGATTCTACCGGCAAGAACTAAACAAGACTGTCTGGGAGGTGCCAGAACGATACCAGAATCTCACACCGGTTGGATCGGGGGCATATGGCTCAGTATGGTGAGTCCAGCAGGCGTTTACGAATACTACTATGAGGAAGGTTTGCCTTCTGAATATTAATTACGTAACCGATGATTGGCTAAAGCGCTGATATTCGGCTCTATTGAATCCTTAAATGAAGGCGTGGCTCATGAATATTTCATTGAAAGCACCAGGAAGGTTACTAAGCAACGTCAGCATTAACTAATTAATATTCATTAGCTGAGCCTTCGCCGTAGTACGACTAGTAATTTAGCGTGCAAGAGGAGGAGAGGGTGAGGCAGGAATAAAGCCTGACAAAACAACATCCGGAAAAAATTATAAAAAGAGAGAAAATCAACCACTGGCAGGAAAATATTTAACAAAATAGAACTAACATTTCATACTGAAAATTATATTTGTTGGCTTTACTGTTTAAATGTGTTTATATTGTGATAAATGCTGCTGCACCTTTTGTTTACTGACATGTGTCAATCATTCCTTCAACAACAATGTCTGTATGACCTCATTTGGCATGTCCATAGATTAAATGAAATCGCCTTCATCTGAATGATGCTGAACTGAAAGCTGATTTACTGTATGTATCTGGCAATCTGTCAAAAACACAAAGGCAGTATTTAAAAGAAAACAGAGATTTCCCTGTATATCACAGGTAGTCACGACATTTGTGTTTTTATACAGAATGACCACATACTAAGGCTTCTGATACTATAAATGTGTTTAGTTAGGTTGTATAAAGAGCCTTCCAACATGCCCATCTGGTACCACAATATTGCTCTAGCAGACAACATGCTAGGCCTATTCCGTTCCGGTCTTAAAGTGAAACCGTCTTCCAGTTTTACCCGTGCCACACCCCCCATCAGCATCTGACGTCCATCTGCATGGGAAAACGTCCAGATATTTCATCCTGCCGTAATGCACTCTCATTCTGAGAGATTTACATTGCACTGCACACTGTAGCATCTCATCTACAACATTAGAGCCCTCTAGCCTCCCTTGTGCTGTGACTGACTGAAACAGTTGCCATGGTGACAGAGCTTCTGGCTTCAACATCTTCCCATTTTCACCATTTGCAAATATTGTGAAGATGTCAATCGGTTTATTTATAAGTACGTCACATCATTTTGATGCACCAGCAGTAGTTGCGTAATCATCCAGATGATATGCTAAACTAAGTTTGCAAGTAAACATGTTTCTCTTCCCCTTCCCAACTTTTTTTTATCATGTTTCACAATTGTTGTGTAATCAGGCATTACTGTTTCCGCTCTGCAAAGCTACTGTTCTAACAGCTTTGTCTAAGAGAGCCAGGTCAAAATCAGTCTGACTCATGATGGTATAAACAATCTTCTTTAGTTCTTAGCCGAATGGAAACCAACAATGCCTTAAAGGAATAGTTCACCCAAAAATGATAATTTGCTAACATTTACTCACCCTCAGGCCATCCAAGAAGTAGATGAGTTTGTTTTTTCATTAGAACAGATTTAAAGAAATGTAGAATTGCGCACCAATAGATCCTGTGCAGTGAATGGGTGCCGTCAGAATGAGAGTCCAAACAGTTGATAAAACTTCACAATAATCCACACCACTCCAGTCCATCAGTTAACATCTTGTGAAGCAAAAAGCTGTGTGTTTATAAGAAACAAATCCATTATTAAGGTGTTTTAACATTAAATCATTTCTTCTGGCCAAAATAAGTGTCCATAATTTATAATACATTTCCTCCAGTGAAAAAGTCCAACCCTTGTTTTCATTTCGCATCAAAATCCACCCACATATTTGTTTAGAACAATTTTGAACAGTTTTTGCATGTAAATGGTGCTTGATCTGTGCATATTTGTCTCCTAATTCAAAGAAAGCAATATTATGGATAGAGGACTCATATTTTAGCTGGAGGCAACGGTTTGAAGTTAAAAACGTCTTGATGCCATGCATATTGCTTTTCTCTACACAATACATTAGTTGATGGACCGGAGTGGTGAGGATTACTTGTGGATTATTGTGATGTTTTTATCAGCTGTTTAAACTCTCATTCTGACGGCACCCATTCACTGCAGAGGATCCATTGGTGAGCAAGTGATGTGATGCTACATTTCTCATCTACATCTTGGATGTCCTGAGGGTGAGTACATTTTCAGCAAATTTTCATTTATGGGTGAACGACTCCATAATAT
This sequence comes from Sinocyclocheilus grahami, assembly GCF_001515645.1. NCBI lineage: Eukaryota > Metazoa > Chordata > Actinopteri > Cypriniformes > Cyprinidae > Sinocyclocheilus > Sinocyclocheilus grahami. The sequence goes on from NW_015505212.1 coordinate 968,318, forward strand.
CATTCATATTAATAATAATCTGTACAACAAAATGTATAATTTTCATTGATTGCAATGAGCATAAAATCACATAAACAGTGGCTCCAACCAAAGTAGTGATTCAGAAACTAAACCCTGCACAATCCTAGCTAATCCAAGCAAACTAACAAATATCACTAAACCCAAAGGCATTGGGGGGAAAAAGCACCAGCACTGATTGAGGGCATCACATGGGCGTCCTGTTTTGGAAGCTATTACCAGTGTTTCTTCTCATTTGTTTGGGAGGCTTGCTCTGAAAAATAATGTGATGCAGCTCATTTCATTGTCAGTGATGCAGATGCCCCACAACATCTCGAGAACACCTGAGACCTAATTATTTCATTATCTATATTAAAAGATGCACAACACTAACAATGGATTTACACTGGAGATTTAATTGCTACTGATTGGGTCCCATGTCGAGCTGACTAGGTTCAACTATTTCTAACAGCCTGGGGATATGATTATAGAGACATTGCAGTGTATCATCTGACATGAGAGACCTGATTAAGCAATTGTTATCTTTTGTTTTAATAATAGGCCTGGTCCCATAGTGCTTTAATATAGCATGCAAAACAAGGCAATAGTCATTTAGTCACAATGTCCTAATTCAAATGTGATTTATAATTTGTATTTAGATATTCAGATCGTCACATTCATACAGAATTACAGCACTACAACTAAAATAATGAACAATCCTTATTCAGACCAATGTCTGTCATTTTATTCCCAAGGAATCTCTCTCTCTCACACACACTCCCACAAACACTTTCTAACTCAAATGAGCTGTGAATTTGCATTGTTCACGTTAAGCCCTTTTCTATTGTGTGATTATTTGACTTCTTCACAGCAGAGCTGATTCATTTTAAAGGAAGGGGGCAGGGCAGACCTGGGGTGTGGAGGGGTTGAAACAAGGAATGGGAGCATCCCAAATGGGGGTTGGGTGCTCTTGTCTTTAACAGACTTCAGTGACCTGCCAGGGGGTTTGATTTATTTAAAGTGCATTCATAACACAGAGACACTGCAGGAATTATTACTTTATCCACTGACTCAATTTCTTTTGCTTTTCCCACCTAATTTCTCAATTGGCCTTCTGAAACTATAAAATTTGCCTTTCTAATCAATCTCAACTGATATGACTCTAGAGCCCCTGAATGGTGAGTCAAATGTCCCTTTTACTATGTATTTATTAATTAGTTCTGAGTCTTGCACTCATGCCAGAAGTGATTCTCCAGAGCATTTCATTCAATAAAGAACATAGAGTTTTCATTCAGAGAGTGTTTAATATGGTCCACTGCCATGAGGAAGTGATACCATTTTGAACAAAAGGTCAAATTTAACAGGAACATACCATGGCAAATGTCTGTAGTCTCAATGTCAGCAGAAACTTTAGTTTTGAGTTGGATCAAAAAATTCCAAACATTTCTGTTTCCCTCTTTAGCTCAGCATATGATGTGCGCCTTCGTCAGAAAGTGGCCGTCAAGAAGCTCTCCAGGCCTTTCCAGTCTCTCATCCACAGCAGAAGAACATACAGAGAACTGAGACTCCTCAAACACATGAAACATGAGAATGTAAGTCGCATGCAAACACATCGATGCAAGGGAGCAAACAAATGCCAAATGTCCAGTCCTGCACCGACAAAACTCATACAACTGTTAGACAATCATCAAACATCTGAACTGAGATTGTTAGGTCTGTTCAAACAACAAAGTCTAGAGCCACTTAAGTCACTCGTGTTATTTTTTTCTGTAATCCAGGTTATCGGACTGCTGGACGTTTTCACTCCGGCAGCTTCTCTTGAAGAATTCAATGAGGTGTGAGTGTCTGCCCGGTGACTGCATCTTCATTTGAGAGTGCATAAAATAGCTTTACAGATGTCTGTGAAACTAAAATGGCACTTTGGTTTGATTAAACCCATCTGCACTTGCAGTCGACTAATTATCAAACAACATTTGTTTTTATTTGCAAGTGTGTGATGATTTAAATGCACTAGATCGGATATAAGCCAAGACTGTCTCCGTCTTTCTAGCTATCTTGTGACCAACCTGATGGGAGCGGATCTCAACAACATTGTCAAATTTCAGAGACTTTCAGATGAACATGTACAATTCCTCATTTATCAGCTTCTCCGGGGCCTTAAGGTACATTTTCAGTTCTGTTTTTTTTTTAAAGCACATACAAAAGGACACAAACAGATGTTAGAATCAGTTCTGAATTGCAATTTTTAGTGTCTCTATGTCTCTTTTACGCTGTCCTACAGTTTTTTTTCATGGCTTGATTTTTTTTCTTCTTTTACAAACAGTACATCCATTCAGCTGGGCTGATCCACAGAGTGAGTGCTCCTTCTCAGTTTTTGTTTAGTGTCCACTTTACAGGCCACAAAAGTACTTTTCCTTTTAACCCTCTTTACAAAAGAATGACACTGTTCTGATTGAAAAAAGTTGATTTTACCTAGTCTTAACACTATGCTACATCATATAATGTTAAAAGAAATTAATTTGTACGCATGTTTGAAGGACTTAAAGCCAAGCAATGTAGCGGTGAATGAAGATTGTGAACTCAGGATCCTGGATTTTGGTTTAGCCAGACAAACAGATGATGAGATGACGGGATACGTAGCGACGCGTTGGTACCGAGCACCTGAGATCATGCTCAACTGGATGCATTACAACCAGACAGGTAAAACAAGCTTCACCTAAAAAGTCTTCAATCTTAACATGCACCTTAAATTCTTGTGTTTTTAGATAGATAGATAGATAGATAGATACAACATCTGTATTTATGTTCTGTGCAACTGGTTGATCAAATACGATTAAATCTGTTTTACAGTGGATATCTGGTCTGTTGGATGCATCATGGGTGAACTTCTGAAGGGGAAGGTTTTGTTTCCTGGCAACGATTGTATCCTTCCTTCATAAAAGCCACTTACACCACCTCTTAGTGTGCTTATGTGTGGTTTTTGAGTGAGTCTTGCTTCCTGTAAGGCAGGTGACGAAAGCACAGCCTAAATTGTTCAAATTAAATTATAGTAACAATGTAAGGAACTAGAAATCAGTTTCCAAAGATGGAGGCATCAGATGGGTATCTCTCTATAGGCCAGGCTTTCTTATACTTTCAGCTGAATATACTCTAAGCTCTCTTGAGGGGATCTATATAATCTTTAACATAATTTGTTCAGATATAGATCAGCTAAAGAGAATCATGGAGGTTGTAGGCACTCCCACGCCTGATGTTTTGAAGAAGATATCCTCTGAACATGTGAGAAGAGACCAACGGTTCAGTTATTGGTTTAATTTATTAATTAATTCTAACAATGTTACTATACTACAATAGTACATGCAACTCAATGGATGATAGATTGACTGAAATTCAAACCATAGTTTAAGTTTTTTTTTTTTACTATGCATCCAGGCTCAGAAGTACATCCAGTCTCTTCCACACATGCCTCAGCAGGACCTGGCGAAGATATTTAGAGGAGCAAATCCACTGGGTAAGACTAAAGGCCTGCTCACATTAAGAATGATAACTATATTAGCACCCACGCACCATATTAATGCGAGCTACATTTATGCCATCTGCCGCTTTGAATGCTAGAGCTTTTTAAAGTCTGCTGGATTCTGATTGGCTGTCAGTGTTTTTAGCGTTCATCAGCAGGAAAAAAAAAAAAAAGTTCTAAAAGTTCCAAAGATACCATTCGCTGTATCATTATTGCTATAGTTGTGGAATGATTTTTAAAACTTTATCTCTATAGTTATCGTTATTGTTATCATCCTTGCTGTACAAGCAATTATCAATATCAAACAATATTTAAAACAAAAAAGTTAAAAAAAACTTTTTTTTACCCCTTTTCAACTCTTTCCTAACCCCATACTCCCTCTTTGACAGCGGTTGATTTGTTAAAAAAAATGCTAGTATTAGACTGTGATGGGAGGATTTCAGCCAGTGAAGCTCTGTGCCATCCATACTTTTCCCAATACCACGATCCTGAAGATGAACCGGAGGCGCCTCCATATGATCAGACCCCTGAGAGCAAGGATTGCACGCTGGAGGAGTGGAAGGGTGAGAGGGAGTCTTCCATTAAATGTTGTAAACTTACACTAAAACACCACCGCGCTGAAGCTATTTTTGTTCATTCAGAAAATCATTGTGAACATAATCTCGCAAATTGATACATTGTAATATAAAATTAACCATTTCATATTTTTGTCACACTTTTTGTCTTTATTGATTTATATTTAAATCCTAATATTAAAATATAATAAACTAATATTTTGAAATTGTACAGTGAGTGACTATGGAAATTCGCTCTCTCTTTCTCCCTCTACAGAGCTGGTGTTTGAGGAAGTAAGCAATTTTAAAGATCCTCCCAATAAACCTGAAAATCTTCAGGTTGAACAATAAAACTGAGCCTAACTACAATCCATGAAGATGCCGCCCTCACCACTGTCTGTCTTTCAAACACACGAACTACAGGACTGGTGGACATACTGTATGAACAGCTTGCAGTCATGACTATGTATTTCCAAAGCATGACGCCCTTCCTGTATGTGGGTGTATGTTCATACACACTTAATTAAGAGCAAAACACGACCGGTATTGTTTGAACATAGACACAATGTATTAATATTACAAGGTGCATGTTGTGTGTGTATGTATGCAGAGTTGTGTGTTTTGAGTGTTTTTTATATTTGATGTGAGACAGGTGAAGCAGGGTATGGTGTCTTTCATATGAGACCAAAACAAACTAAGCAGGAGGAGGAGAAAAATATGTTTACAATGTTGGACATGGAGTGGGATGTGTGTCTTAAAAAGTTCATATATGCATCAATGTACAAAAGTCTCTGCATAAAACTGAATCAGTTACATAATCTGTCTTTACTCGTTTTGCATCTGCAAGGCTATCTGAATATAACATACCTCGAATGCATCATGGGTGTTCGCATGGAATCACACCTCAGGTGAAAATGAAGTGATTAATAGTTGTTTAGTTACAGAAAACAGATGGTGGTGAGAGAACTCACCCCAGCCACAAATATGGTCTTTTCTTAACAAAAGGTTGAACTAAAGGTTAACTGTTAGTTTATGCTGCACTACAACAGTGCCGGATAATTCAACATTATGCTGGACATGATTTTCTTTTCTCAGGTTATTTAAAGGACCAGTATGTGGCTCGATGTCATTTATTGTAATACATAAATTTCCGCGTCCATTTCTATAGTACAAGTCAGTTGTCATTTGTTAATATCCATATCTATCACAAAACCTGTTAAGTACATCTGGGTCATAATTCACCCTAAAATTAAAAATAATTTTTTTATCTTGCATGTAAAAAAGAAACTTTTATGACCATTATGATTGTTTGCATTGTGACATTATTTTCATTACAATTAAGAAAATTTCTCTCAATTTCCATTATGATAAAATGCAAATAAATAAATAACAACAACAATAATAATAATAAATAAGTGAGTGATTGAGTAATTATACATTTGCCGTACTGCCTTTAATTTATACAAGTGTCAAATATATACGATTTTAGGAATATAAGAAAATATGTATTTATGAAAATAATGTCAATGTCAAAGAAAAAGATTTTGCGCAACAATTCTGATTTTCTTTGTGTAAAATATAATGTTCCTTTTTTTTTTGAGAAAGCAATTTCAATTCAGTCTTCTGAATTTTTCTTCTGTCTAGTGAAAAGAATTACACAACATTTAAAATGTATTTGGGGAACAGAAGCAGAATGAATGTGTGTGAGTGAGTGAAACTGCATTTCAGGAAGTGTTAGTGTCACAATTATTTCTCAATATATGTTTTGGAAGGTCCTGAATGACTACTTTGATGTCATGAAACTAGTCAGCATCCTCTGAAGTTGAATGGGGGAAATGGGTTTGGTTTCTCACATTTACACTTTATGTAAATGAACGTTATCAACAACTGCCCTGCTTTCAGTCCAGTCCAGTGTAAAACATATACTAACTACTTGCTACAAACCAAGTGTCACTTCTCTGATGTTGTTCAGATGTCTTGGTTATGTTGCCTTAGCACTTTGCCCTTATGTATCTGCACCCTCCTTCTGGGCTTTTGCGTGCCTTTTAACAAAGATAAAAACTGCCTTCAGCTGTTTCAGTGGGAGTGGATAGGTCTTTCTTCTTTTGTAAGTTGGCCAGTCCACTTAGCATATGTATCCACGACCCCCTCACCATCTCTTTTAATAAAATCAACCATTTTCCTGAAACCCATCAACGTGTTAAGTATTTTAAAACTAGAAGGAGTCAATTAAAACTCATTTACAGATCCGACAACAATCTGAAAAGGCTGCTTTACGATGATTAAATGTTTATTCCAGCGAGTCTCCCGTGCGTAACTGGAAACTTTGAACATTTACGCCCCCACATTTACCGGTGCTCTCCAAGTTGCGCTCGTTCTCTGAGAGTTTCTTTATCAAAATATCCGACAAACAATGAGAACGTAAAAAGGATAGTTTCTTATTTGAAAGACATTACTTTCAACACTCTCTGAGGATGTCACAGCGAACCAGGGCAGGATTTTATCGCGGGGAGATAAACAGAACCGTTTGGGACGTGCCGGAGAGATACAGAGATCTCATTCAGATAGGAACCGGAGCATACGGAACGGTCTGGTAAGTACATTACTAGTATTTAAAAGTTCATTATTCTATAGCGTTTCCGAATTATTTAGTTACTTTTAAAAAGTTCCTGTTCCGTAGTTTTCGGAATTTAGTGCAAAGAGTCGTCTTACACAACGCAGCGTTCTTAGTAATATTTTTGTGGTATTGCCCACATGTCGTATATGAATTTATTGTAAATTTGTAAGAAATAGCAGTACTTTCGTTCGAGCGGCATACTGTTGCTATGGCTACCGCTGACTAACGCAAGTTTTCGCGAGCGTCTGTTTAGTGCACTTCAGCCGACTTAAAAAGTTAACTTTTGTGGCTACTGAAACGTTGTAGTCACAACATTTCAACTGCTTCAGCTTTTGTTTAATTCGGTTAAAATGACTTCAAATGCACGCTGAGACAAAGCTAGTCTTCTGTCTCTGTAACGTCAGTAGATAGGAGGATATTTCTCAAGGAAGCTGTGCAATAGTTAGATTGGCTTTCTTTCTTTTTTTTTAATTGCATCATACACTTCCATCTGTTTTCTTAATTCTCCTTCAACTAAAGCCCTCGTGGCTTATCTGGGTGAAACTGTGAAACCTCTGTAAACTTTTCTTCCTTGGCAAGACAAGAGGTCAGATAACAAAGCCTCCCTGCTGATGCCATTGTCTGCGTTTAACAAGCAGAAGTTGCCGCATTAAAGCCATTATGTTGGTCTTCGGCAAGCTTTCCACTTTAATAGATTTTTCACTTGTCCAAATTGCTCAAGTTTCAGATTGAGTAATGAACCTATTGCACATTAAGCTATGTCCACAACCTCTTTCCTAACCACATCTTCATGTCCAGACGTAGAGGTAGAAAAATGCAAACAACATGCAGTGACTATGTAATGGAGTAGTGGACTTTGTAATGGTCTTGTAGATGGTTATAAAGACAATTGTCAAGCACTGATCTTACTCTTCTCAATATATCCAAAGTTCAGCCAATGACCATAAGACAGGAGTGCGGGTGGCCATCAAGAAGCTCCACCGGCCGTTCCAGTCCAGACTGTTCGCCAAACGCGCTTACAGAGAGCTGCGACTGCTCAAGCACATGAAACATGAGAATGTATGTTACCAACATCTACATTTACCATTTACATTATTAAAGAACTGTGTCATTAATTAATAATCTCATAAGGTTGCTTTTTTCCCTTGTTCGCCTCTCTGTAAGAAGTCTGGCATGTATTTACTTTGTTCATGTTTTTCGTGCACCCTAATATTTAATTCTAACCAACTGGGCAGGTTATTGGACTGCTGGACGTTTTTACCTCGGAAATTTTGTTGGACAGATTTCAGGATTTGTGAGTCAATTCTTTCAGTTCTAATGCTACTAAAAAGCTAAAAAAAAATAGATTTTGTTGTCAACAAAATTTAAAATATTAACTAACATTATGTAATTCAGATCATTAGCAATTGTTCAAAGTTCTGTCAGATCAACAATGAAACAGCAGTTAAAGTCTTTTTACTCTCAGTTACCTGGTGATGCCGTTTATGGGCACTGATTTGGGAAAGCTAATGAAGATGGAGAGCTTATCGGAGGACAGGGTGCAGTTTCTGGTCTATCAGATACTGAGGGGTCTGAAGGTTAGGCACAGATACACACACAATCACATTTGTGAAACATTATGTCCTTCTTTATAGCATCTATAAATCTCTTGCTCTTGCTCTTTTTCCACAGTACATTCATTCAGCCGGAATCATTCACAGGGTAAGTGACCTCAGAGAGTTTAAATAGATGCACAGAGGGGGTTGGGTGACTACTTCATTCAACCCTGACGTTCATTCATTCTCTGTCCATCTCTTCTCTTTTATAATGTCTGAGAAAATGCATGGAGGTGTGCGTTATTGTTTCTTTTAAAAGCAGGCTATATATAATAAGTAGGAGCATTTTTACTACCTTAGATGTACATGTATTAGTTGTATTTACTGTAAAAATGTCTACTTTGGTTGTCTTTCTTCAGGATCTCAAACCAGGAAATCTGGCAGTGAACCAGGACTGTGAATTGAAGGTATTAAACCAACTTGGTCTATAGCACAATTTAAATGAATGTCTACATCAACTTTCCTAAATAGCTGGAGTTTCAAAAATCAAGTGTAAAAACTGTAAATTTTGTGTTCAGATCTTGGACTTTGGACTTGCACGTCAGGCAGATTCAGAGATGACAGGTTATGTTGTGACCCGCTGGTACAGAGCACCGGAGGTTATCCTCAACTGGATGCACTACTCACAAACAGGTGAGATACACTACCAATAGAGACGTGTACAAATAAATGTAGCTATTACATTGCGTAACCACTAGATGTCCCTCTAGGACATAGGACGTAAAGGGGCACCAAGCAGTGTTGCCAAGTCTGCGGTTTTCCCATGGAATTGGGCTACTTTAAAGGGGTCATATGATGCGATTTCAAGTTTTCCTTTCTCTTTGGAGTGTTACAAGCTCTTGGTGCATAAAGAAGATCTGTAAAGTTGCAAAGACGAAAGTCTCAAATCCAAAGAGATATTCTTTATAAAAGTTAAGAGTCAGCCACACCTACCTAAAACGGCTTGTTCTAACACGCCCCCACATATCTAGGTCACTATGTGGAAATATTAGCATAATACCACCCAAATGTGCACGCAAAGAAAGAAGGCGTGGTTTCAGGAACAGCAGTCATGTTGATGCAGCCATGTCAGTGAGATGCTGTGTTTCGGTGCGAAAGCAAAAGCACTTTATTTGGCCTTCCGGAAGTAGATGCATTTAGGAATCATTGGTTAAGATTTATTTACGAACAGCACAACCCAGATATTCGAATTTGTGGAACGCATTTTATGAACGACAGTTTTTTGAACTTAGAAGAGTACAAAGCTGGCTGTGCACAAAGGCTATTTCTAAAAAAACAACCCAAAAGGGTCAATTCCGACTTTGCTATGACAATCTGG
>NW_015505212.1:978462-1002976 GCF_001515645.1 Sinocyclocheilus grahami
GTGTGTGTGTGTGTGTGTGTGTGTGAGGGGAACAGGGTCACATCACAGGAGAGTGAACTGCCTGTCTGAAATCATAGCACGTCAGCTGTCTTAACCGCGGCTTGTGTACTGCATCATCACTGTGTCTGTCATGCGACTCTGTTGATTTTTCGGGCTTGAACTGATGGTTAAACTAATGACATTATTAACTGTCTTGATATTTACTTTGAAAGCTGACGCTCGCAATTATGGTAAGGGGCGTTACATTTGCGATGCGTGCTTGCAGTGTTCGGCCAATCACAATGCACTGAGTCAGCTGGCCAATCAGAGCAGACTGCGCTTGTCAAAGGAGGGGGCTTTGTAGAGAGGAGGGGCATAGAGGACCTACAATAATGTACAGTATTTGAAAAATAATAATAAAAATAATAATAAAATAGTGTTTTTTGAACATTAAAGCATGTCAACATATTCTGTTACACCAAATACACAAAATAATGATCTTTAAAATAGCATCATATGACCCCTTTAACACTGTTACCGCGGGTTGAAGCGACTCCAATAACATGATATTTATCCCCTGGAATGCAAATTTTAGTAGGGGAACCCCGCCAAAAACACTTGTATTTTCCCCCGGAACGCGATTTTTAACTGGGGACCCCCTCGAAACGCGATTGGGCTAGTTTTGAGAAGTAATGGACTACCAACGTGAAGTAATGTTTTAAATAAAATCCATCACAGATTGAATTAATTGCATCAAACTCGTTTTACCTGACAGACTTCAATGCTTTAGACGTGCATGATATAATGCTGGCATTTACATTTTAAGAGGGAGAACATTATGTGAATAAATTACTTTGTTAGCGGCTCTTCAGCACGAGCCCAACCTAAACAGTGCAACTCTGTATGCATTGGTCTGAGTTTTGCATGTCAAATAAAATCAATTATAATAAATAAATTTGGTCACTTTATTTTAAGGACCAATTCTCACTATTAACTAACTCTTAACTATGATTTTTCCTCGTTAAACTCTTCATTTGTCACCAAATAATAGTTAATAAGCTAGTTTTTAAGTTAGGTATGGGGTAGGTTTAAAGGATCGAAAATATGTTCATGCAGAATAAAGCATTATTATTATTTTATAAGTACTAATAAACAGCCAATATGTTAGTAATATGCATCATAATAAGCAACTAGCTAAAAGTGAGAATGTTTCCTTAAAATAAAGTGTTACCATAACTTTTTTAAATGAATTTTTCCATAATTTTTTTTATGCATCAGTGTTTATTGATCCTTATAACATACCTAATATGTTACTCATGGTTAAGTAGTATTATATTTCAACAGAAATTTATTTTTACCATTAGTTATGAGAGACAAAAAAGTTATTACAAAAATTCACAGCATTTCAACAACTTCTGCTTACAAATTTAAAGGCTGCTATTGGATCACTGAGGGTAAATGTCATATTATGCAACTATACATTACTACATTCTGCCTTAAGAACAAATGGTGCAACCAAATTTGCGAAGTTAGTTACAGACCATCTAATAGTTATTAAGCGTCTAGTGAGAAAGAACTTATGAACAACTGGTTCAACAACTGATGTGATTATTAATTATGTGATTATTATTTTCTGTTTTAGTTGACATCTGGTCAGTTGGCTGCATCATGGCGGAGATGTTGCTTGGAAGGCCACTTTTTAAAGGAAATGACCGTATCTTTTTTGCAATGTCACTGAATTTCAGGGGCTCTGCTTTCACATGTTCTAGTGACTATAATGATTAGTTGACTGATTTAATTTAATGGAAAAATAATATGTTATTCTTTGCTTGAGTATTTAACTGTAGCTATCACTGCACATTTGAAAATCAATCAACTGAACTGACTTTACTACAAGCCACAGTAGAGATTAAACAGATGAAGTCTGTGTTAACTGTGCTACCTCTATTGTATCACTGAATCCTTGACATAGACTTGTAGATCTGGACCAGCTGAGAGAGATCATGAAAATCACAGGAACGCCAGTGCCGGATTTCATCATGAAGCTACAGAGCCAAGATGTGAGTGTATTACAGATAATAAGAAACACTAGGAAGATTAATTAATTGCATGCACACACACACATGCAGACATGCAATTGCACAACTGATGCATGTGTGTTTTCTTCATCCACCCAAACAGGCCAAAAACTACATCAGAGGTCTACCTAAAGTACCAAAGAAAGACTTAAACACTATTTTCTTTAAAGCCCGTTCAGAAGGTAAGCCATTTTTCTTTTGCTACACTGCTAGGGTCAATTGTAAGAGTTATTTGTGTCTAATGAGTGTCTTTTTTTCAGCGGTGAGCGCTCTGGAGCGGATGCTGGTTCTGGATCCAGACAAACGCGTGAGTGCTGCAGAGGCGCTTGAGCTCCCGCTGTTTACAGTGTTCAGAGAACCTGAGGAAGAGACGGAGGCCCTGCCTTATGATCACTCTATGGACAACACAGAAATGCCTCTCGATCAATGGAAACGTATGAGATAACATCTTAATAGCTCAATTATGAAATAAGAGAATTGCTAGGTTTTATTTCTATGAGTTGAGGTCAAGAATGAATAATGTAGGAGAGAGATGAGAAACACATGAAGATTCCTTAGTTCTGATTCATTGACATTTCTGTCTCTCACTTTGCAGGACACACTTTTACAGAGATCCTGTCATTCCAGCCATCCATCACAGAGATCAGGGACTCCAAAGAAACATCCCTCTGAGTGAACGCAGAAATACATGTCACATGTCTAAATGTATGTGAAAAGAAAATGTAATGAATGTAAACTATATGACTTTGTAAGTAAATGTAAGAATTTGTCACAATGTTGTTCAGTTATATAAGGTTCCAGATTATTGTAGTTATGTGAATTCTCTTTATTAGATGACTTGAATATGCAAAATCCATGTTTTACTTGCAACCAAAAAACATTTTATTTGAATGCTAGTCTTAATTTTTTCAGTGTGCCAGTAGGCTTATGTTTTATATACTTTACTGATCAGTTCTTATTTAATTTATTAACGCAATAGTTTACACAGTGTATGCCATGGTTAGCACATTTAACACCACACCTCTTTTTTTTATTAATGAATACTACCATCTTAATGAGAAATTGCTAGTAAATTTCATAAATAATTTAAAAGAAACAGCAAGTACATTGAATTAAGCGTAATATTTGGAAGCAAAAGACTGAAATAGCATTTTCTTGTAAAACATACTCCAATAATCCTTGTTTATTTCAGTGTATAATTATTTGAGATTTTGGCTAAACAAATCTGATTATTTTTCAACAACCATTAGCCATGAGATTGCATAACTCATCTTGCATAAGTTTAGCTTTAAAAACTAAGCACCCAACACAAAAATAAAACTAACATGCTTAACTACTGCTGCTAAAGTTGCACCTGTACTATTTTCCCACAGATGATAGAGATCAAACATTCCATAATAAAGGCTGAAAAATAAACAGCAAAAAATTAACAAACCAGTGTAGCTAAGCAGGTCACTTTGTATGGCATCCTTAAAGCTGCAGTCCGTAATTTTGCCTCTTTGTCGCCATCTCTGTTTGAAAACCTGCAATTGCAGTTATTTGCGCAATTATCTTCCTTGCGTGGGTTGTGCACCGGCACAGCTCCAGCGCAGATGAATCTAACGTTTTGAGGTGAATGTGTGGCAGTCAGACAGACAGACACCGGTGTGGATACTGTACTTCGGAATCACAGATTATTGCCTACGTCTTGGAATACATGACCCAAATAAGCATTTTCACCGGATACTGTCATCTGAACAAGTAACAAGTCTGCCACTTTTGCTCTGACCAACTGAGGAAAAAAGCATTATAATAAATCCCACTACCAATGGTGATTAAATCTAACAATCACTTAGCTCATATCACACCAAACCGTGCACATTTTTATTGTTATACTTTTTTCTCAAATTGTTAATGTTAACAACATCAGCATTGCCTGACTATGTGTATAGTGTGTATTAGCGTGTAGATTTAGATTTCAATTTTTGTACAGTCTAATCTCTAATTGTCATACCATTCGAATTTCATATTAAGAAATTCTTGTAACCCAAAAAGGCAAATTATTCTTCTTTCGAACTGGTTCTCTTTAAAATACAAATCTTGTGTAATCTCACATATGCTATCAGTAATCAGATGCACATTTAAAACTGGAATTTAATTTCAGGTCACATGTATTTCATAAACACATAATCCTTTATGGATTACAATCCACCATCAAAATTATAAATGTAATTATCATTTCAGCTGCTGTGAGAAAAGGCTATAACGATCCGCCACCTCAATAGCCTAGTAGCCGGGACAACTTTTTATGTTTACAGACGTGACCGTAATGACGCAGCGGCATGCTCAAATTTCCCACAAATTCCTACCAGTACCACTCAAATAAATAAAAAAACATTATTATAAGCTAATCGATGTGAATCGGGCTAAAGTAAGGCGATAGTTTTGAACACTGGCTGGTTATGTACTTGCTCAAATATTGATTTCGGATAATTTTTAGCCAAAAAAAAGTTACGAACTACAGCTTTAAGAAGTGCAGAAATTAAGAGTATATTTATAAAAAAGGCATCAAAGATTTTTGAGCATAAATGGCAGAGGTTTGTGCTTTATATCTGTAAAACAGCACTGCTGGGAACTAAAAACGAATTTTAAAGAGTTTAAACTTCTGCTAAAAAGTTAAGGCTTATTATTTTTTAGCACAGCAGGGGGCTGTTTCATAAAACAAGTTGACCAAATAAGCCTTATTTCAGTTAGTCTGACTTATTTTCACTTGATTTGGTTTCATAAAGCAAAATTACCATAGCTCAAACTCAGTCACTCTGGCAACTTATGCTGGAAAACTAACCTGGTCTGGGGCAGGCTAGCTCCTCTAACTCTGACCAATAGAAACGCATTGATAATACCGCTGACTCTCTCACATAGCTACAATTATTTGACAGAAAAATATAGGCTACATGCGCATTCAGTTGAACAGCGGTTTCTAGCCATGCAGCCTTTCTCTCCGGTTTTATGACAGCTGTACTTTATGGTTATTAGTAGAACATTAAAACATTACATACAATTGCTCTTTAAAGCATTAAAAACACTAAATTAAAAGTTAAAATCCCTAAATTAAAAATGAAAATAAATAACATAAAACAGACTATATTTTATGAGGAACACACATTTAACTCATTTGAGTAAGTAATTAGGGCTGTATTAGCTAGCTTATGTAGCAGATCTGATTCTGTACATAAGGAATTTTAATATTTCACTCTTCCCAACAGGCTACACTTACATTTGATTTACAGTTACTGCTATCAAAAATACACATATGTAGGATTAAAATTGATGATTTTGATTTCGTCCATGATTTTGATTTCATTGGGACTTTAAGGGCTGCTTAAGAATAAGTGTGCACATCAAATGATCTGGACTCACTGAACCTGGATCGAATTAGTGAGAACTTAAATTGTTGTTTATGAAACCGCTTTAGTCCCGATTGATTTGTTAGGTTATTTCAATTCAGGGTTTGGACTTTAATCCCCGCTTTTCTTAGCGTCTTTTATGAAACCGCCCCCAGGTCTGTTCCAGAGAAATCACCTTGAGTGTAGAAATCAGCAGTGGTGGAAACAGTACTGAAAAAATATACTCAAGTAAAAGTACCATTACCTTCCCCAAAAAAAAACTCACTACTCATGAGTATCGAGTAGTGAGTACTGAGCTGTGGATTCTACCCCCTCATAATAAACGCTGTACACTGCAATTTATACATTTTAAAAACGTTGCACATTCTGTAATTCACATCATCTTGTTTGTCATAAAAAATGAAGAATATCTATCATCCAGCTGTTTTAATTTGGACTGCCAATGCTTTAAAATACATCAAAACAGCATGGAAACAGTATTCAGTTGAAGAAAAAATGAAAGTTAATCTCAGTACAATCATCCCCATTTAAATCATAAAGTTTGAAAAAATAGATTTAAAATCATGTGTGCCGCGGCGGTCTCGGTGAATCAGCAGCATCCACAACTGAACGGATTAAAAAGTGTTGCACTTGCTAAATGAAGGCGGATTGTATAAATGGATAAAAAAATGTCATCAATAAGGTGCAGCTTGGTCTTCAATTTGTGTTTCCAACACACTTTTTCACAGCGCTCAAACTTATCAAAAGTCAACAAGTTCAACAAGCAACAATGACTTATCCAAGCGAGGCAGTGCAGCTCGCGCGTCTCATAAGTGAGTGGGGAATTTACTGAACGTGGTACTTGCGGGAGTTAACATTGTATGCAATACCCGCAACCTCACACAAAATGTCAGGCCGTGTAGATAGGCAAGCATATATACAAATCATTTAGTAAGCAGAAATCCGAAATTTACCTTAACATATTAAGTTAGAGGAAGATGCGACTGAATTGATGCTTGAAGAATGCCCTTCCAGCAGCCATGATAAACAGTTGGCGGTTAAAGTTTTCTATGCACAATTTGATTTGACGAAAGTCACGAGACCTATTACTATCTCTCTATCCAATCACGTTCATGGATACAAATAAAATTAAAATAAGCATGCAACGACCACAAACGGAGGAAAATAGCGTAGTAGTAAAAGTACCGATGCATCACTTAAAATGTACTCAAGTAAAAGTAAAAGTACACCATTTTTAAACTACTCAAAAAAGTACAATTACTGATAAAAACTACTTAATTAGGTAACGTGAGTATTTGTAATTCGTTACTTCTCACCCCTGGAAATCAGTCCCACCTGTTCAAACGTGATTAGATCCCTATTGTTAAGCAACAGACGTTACCTATGTGACCATAAGCACCGAGGTCTTTATAAAAACCGCACGTTTCTCTCAAGTTGTCTTGACACCATGAGGACAGCTGGTTTATTTCTACTGCTGACGGGTATCTTGGCCAATGGACAAGGTGGGAAACTTCATGAAAAACGGTTTGTTTTTACGAATTGATGGAATTGCTTGTTAAGTTGTTAAGTCCGAATAAAATCCCACAGAGTTGCACTGGGAAAACGGTTATGACCAGTCTCTAGAGTTTAAGTGCCCTGCAGGACAGTCGATATCCTACATAAAGATGTGAGTAAAAAGCAGATTCTACTTCTGTAAATTTATAGATACTGTTAAAATGTCATGGGTCAATGTAGTGTACAAAAATAAGGATGCAGTTTACAATAAAATGAAAGTTGTTGGCCATAAAACATGCATGGTGGAGTCAATATTCAATTTCAAAGAAACTTAAATATTCTCAAAAATACTATAGTAATGAAATGGAACGCATATTCAGAACATCAAATTGATCATTCAATTGCTTCTTACGGTTTCCTTGCATAACGAATAAACCAAGCCAACACGATGACCGGATGTGGGAGTTCGGCTGTAAAAACACCTTTGACTCTGGTGCAGACTGTTTCTTGTCACCTTACGTCAATGATTCTGACCAAACGTTCACCTACGAGTGTCCACCGCACCACATCATCAGAGGAATGAGCAGCTACCACAGCAACAAGCATGAGGACTGCCGGTGAGCTCTGATTCTGGACTGATTTTGATGCGAGTTCACCGGAGCTGAAGTCAATACCATTTTTTTTTTCTCTTCCACACAGCTGGCAATTTTACTGCTGTAGAAGTAGCGGACAGTGTACTGCTAACTGTGAGTGGACTACCGATGTGAACTGTTTTGATGAGTTCTTCCACTGGACCGTCCCAAACCAAAACTACCTGGTGGGTGCTGAAAGCTACCATGAAAATAAACACGAGTAAGTACAGCTCCCCAAATGATTTAAACATTAATTCTGTCTGGTATGTAAACCGAGGGATAATGGTGATTTATTGGGTAAATAAACCTGGCAAGCTTCATATGACCCTGAAGGGGTTTGTTTTGAGAATGATCAGCTGCCTGCTTATTACAGGGCTGCTTTCCAAATAAATATGGTTATGGTCAATTATACAGTAATATTTGACTACAGAATGCTATAAGTGACACTGAATTGAGTATTACAGAGAGCTGCATAATAAAGATTATTTCAAAATACAAGCAGCAAATGTGTAATTTCACAATTTTCTATACTTATCTCGAATATTGTCAATTTGAATATTGATAATGGTTTTTAATAAACTGTGAAATTGCATATTTTAGTACTATGATGTCTGTTTTAATGTTTTCAGAAACCGTCGCTGGAAGTACAAGTATTGCAGTAAAGTACAATGCTGAGACTCTGGAAAATTCCCTCAAATGCAAATAATCTCGAATCTGAAATAAACGCAAGATGAAAATGTAATGTCGTTATTTTTGGCCAAAGAATTGAATAAAAATTCGGTAGGTCCGAGACTGTTAATGTATATGCGAGTGTCATGAAGTATATTGAAGCCATTAGTGGAAAAAAAAATCAGTACTTTTGCAATGGACCCTTTTCACATTTCCGGGTTTCTCAGCAGCAGAAGTCATAGTTGGGTAAACTTCTAGAGCAGTAAATGGGGAAACTACCACAAATATACATTTTTTTTGCATTCCCATTTGCTCAAATGGCAAAAGAAAAACTCCATGATAAGTTTTCAAAAAAAGGAAAAGAATAGAGAGAGACTGATAATGGCAGTCAGCAGAGAGAACGATGTCAAATTTACTCACTCCAATAGACGCTGTGTTTGAAACACCCTCGCATTTTTTTTTTGTAATTCGTTGTAAAGAGAAATTTAGTAAACTTTAAAATCAAATTACAAGTTATATTTTCCGCAAAACAATCCTAGTGAAAAGTTGAATAAATGTACATGAATTTCCAAATGTCATCAGCATGAAATGCTCCTTCGTTGAATCCACCGGCCTCCGCTCACTCAATTTAGCCTCCGCTCACTCTAGCCCCCGGCCTCCGCTCACTCTAGCCCCCGGCCTCCGCTCACTCTAGCCCCCGGCCTCCGCTCACTCTAGCCCCCGGCCTCCGCTCACTCTAGCCCCCGGCCTCCGCTCACTCTAGCCCCCGGCCTCCGCTCACTCTAGCCCCCGGCCTCCGCTCACTCTAGCCCCCGGCCTCCGCTCACTCTAGCCCCCGGCCTCCGCTCGCTCAATTTGGCCTCCGCTCGCTCAATTTGGCCTCCGCTCGCTCCCTCTAGCCCCCGGCCTCCGCTCGCTCACTCTAGCCTGCCGTGTGTTTCGTTGTGAAAGCGAAACTACTTTGTTTGGTCTTCCAAAAGAGGACACAACTAGAAATCAGTGGTTAAGTTGCATTTACAACACTGTTCCAGAACAGTTCAACCCAAATATTCAGATGTGTTCCAAATATTCAGATGCGTTTCCATTCTCCATTTTTATGGAGGACTGTTTACTGGGACATTAGACTACAACGCCGGCTGTTCTGACTCACAGACTGTAAGTACGTTTTTCATATTTAAAGGATTTGCCACTGATTCAAACGCGAGTTTTGAGCAGTGTAGAGTAGCACTTGTTGTTTGTCATTTCTCTGATCCCAAATGCAGACATGGTTTTATGTTTACACGGCGCAATACGTAAAAAGACCATATAAATCATTATAATCTGTAATTATGTCCCCACTGGATGCAACAAATGCCTCGTTTAAAATGGGTTTTAATGTTTTTGTCTCTTTGCTCCGGCCGGGACACAACATCAAAATATTGTAAGGGGTGTAACATTTCTGTCACACGCTTGAGGTATTCAGCCAATCACAACGCACTGGATGGCTGGCCAATCACAGGACACCTCGCTTTTCAGACCAATGAGGTTTGTAAAAATCTAGGCGTTTCAGAAAGGCGGGGCATAGAGGAGAAACAATGTACAGTATGTGGGGAAAGTTTTTATTTTTTAAAACTGCATAAACCCATTTCATTACACCAAATACACAATGTTCTCTTTTAAAAAAATTTTTTTTTTAAGCAACATCATATGACCCCTTTAAAACAAATATTTGGTCCCTTACCTATGGAGTTCTTATTCAAGTTCTTATTCAATTCTTATACCTATTCAAGATCTTACCCAGCTTTGGAGTCCTTCTACTTGTTTAGAGTAACGTTGTACCGCCAGTCCAAGATGTACAGGTGTGCGCGAGTCACGATAACAAACGCGTCCATCACATCACGTGATGCGTATACCGGCTGGCAGACGCAGTAGGTAGACACATCACGTGATGCATTCAGTGCGGTAATTCGTGCATTTAAGGAAAAATTTATAACGACAACATTAACATGATTGTTGTTGTTATTATTATTATATAATTAATATTTTAAATTTAATATTATTGTTGTTACACTTTGTGCTTTTAAAGTACGAATTAGGAATGTATTATTAATACTATTATATATATAAAAAAAAGAACAATATTTACAAAATGGATCAAAATAACCAATAAAACAACTGTTGCAATAAAGGAAATGTTTTCCACAATCTTGTACAAAGTAGTAGGCTTTGACTTTACAACTGCATATATATATATATATATATATAAACTACATTTCGCTCATGCACATACTTTTTTTAATAAAATTATTTACACAACTAGCACATATATTCGATTTGAAATATAAAAACCTGACAAAATGTAAAATGGTAAACGTTTTAATTGTGAATTTTATATAAACGCGTAAGACTAAAAAATCATCTGCAAAGTAAATGTACATTTAAAAACAACATTTCACAGTGGAGTCAGAACAGCTTATCTCCAACAGATTATTCCACCTACGACCACAAAGTGGCAGTACAGACCAAGTTTGCACTCAAACAAAGCAAGTCACATCATCTACTAGTGACCTAACTACTAAAACACTCCACAATGTAGTGGAATCATTTTATCAGATGCATTGTTGCAATTTGCATGTCCTCCTTGCCCTCTTATTGGCTTTACTTTCTCATTCCTTCTCTCTCTGCTCCCTGCTTTGAGTCTTTTCAACTGACCTTGGCTGGAACTTAATATTTAGCTTGTAGGTCACATGGGTTGAGGAAACAAAACTAACAAGTCCACTGTGTTGAGGAAGCAGGTTGCAGAATTGCTGCAGATGGTCTTGGTGACGTATGTCTAGCAGGTGGAACGTGGGATAGATGGGGCCGGTTCATGGCCATTGTGTATCCGGCTGAAAAAAAGCTGATTTCCAGACACACACACACATATTCACTAAGACTAAACGTTTGTCAGTCTGACTGGACGCATTATGAACAGGAGCATGCCATCAGCTTTATTACATTATTCTTTTACATATTATCGTCCTATATTACAAATGTATCCCAAATGAGGCAATTCTGGGCTTTTGTGGCAAAATTTGTCGATTTAATCACTATTTTGTATCTACTGAGTAATTTTGTGCTAAATGAAATTCTGCTCTTTCCGTTTGGTTCCCAAGCCTCTGCTTATTGATATTGAGCTAGAAGTGAAACATCTCTCATTGTCAAGGTCTCATGGGGGATCGGGGGAGGTGTGAGACAGAGAGAGGGGAGAAACAGAAAAATGAAGAGAAGAATAAAGGAATAGATGCCAGGGAGGGAGGGTGGAAGGAGAGAGCAATAGAGAGGGAGAGTGTGTCCCTGCCAGAACTCACGTAGACCCACAGCTGCAGAGCCTTTCTGATCCCAGTACCTCCCTTCACCCCTCCGTCACACTCCCGGCGTTCAAAATGAGTGTGTGTGTGAGAGAGAAAGTGGCCTTTTATTTGTAGGCAAAGCTGTTTAAATTACCTGATTGTCTGGGTGGCACCACACTAACTTTGCAACCAACACATGCAAGTGTGTGTGGCTGACATCTGCTGCTTTTTATAGTAGAGTTAATATACACACCAGTTGAGAATAGACATCTATGACACACATACATGTAGAGCGGTGTCTTGTTTGACATCAGCCCGTCTCGAGTGCTTATTTGTTCAACTATTAAGTAATATCAAAAGAAACCAGCCACAGAGTATTATGAGAGACATAAATTTATAAAAGCTATCCGTTTATATGGTTTAGGGGTCATTATACAAAAATATTTGGCCACAGAATGACAACCGATCTGAATTAAAGGTATAGTTCTTGCAAAAGTGAAAATTCTGTCATTTTATTCACTCTCATGTTGTTCCAAACCCCTTTGGTTAATCTTCAAAACACAAATTAAGATTTTTTTTAATAAAACCTGAGAAGTTTCTGTCCCGCCACTGAAAGTCAAGGTAACCAAACTTAGAAGATCCAAAAAGTTCATAAAGGCACCATTAAAATGAGTCCATATGAATTGAGCGGTTCAATCCAAGTCTTGTGAAGATATTCAATCACTTTAGACACTGAAAAAATTATTTGGTGTAGAAACAATTTTCGCAAAATTTCTATAGGATAGTATTTTCTAGTACAACATGCTCCTGTAATCTTTAAACTTCAAATAATTTTTACAGTGCATGACAAACAGGTTCAATTTCTGTTTCAACGATTAACCAAAGTCTTCTGGGTTTTGGACCAGCAGCTATCTGTTAACAGGTCATCTGGACACTATTGCACTGGAACGTTCTGTGATCAGACCCATCAGCACACTGCAATGATCTACTGCCACCATATATCTAATACACAGAAATCTGAAACATGGCAAAGCATGATTACAGCGCAAAAAAAGATGGCTGAGAAAGTTCTCACTAGTGATCAAGCATTGTTAGAGCATCTGCTAACTGAGTAAACAAAATCTAATTTAGCAGCAGCTGAAGCTTCTGATATTTGCAAGCATCCACTGACTCAATGAGAAGGCTATTTTTAGCTTGCATGGGTCGTAATTTCAAGGTTTCCTAAGGAGAGCCGTCTAACATCATGCTGGCAGCCGGTGATGCCAGCTGGCTGTCTGGGAGCCGGTGATTCTGACATTGACAGGCTCCTACAACAGTGGGGCATCTGATTACACATTGTCTCAAAAGATCATCAGTCTCTGTGAGAAGCGATGATTAATTCGGACACCTGTAATTGACTGTACAAGTCATGAATCTGAAACTTTCACTCATTAAAAAAGGTGTTTCAGGGTTTCTTTAAGAAATGAATGAGTGAATCAGAGTCATTGCAATTCTTCATACAGCTTCTAAACCAAAAAGGAATAAAGAATATGGAATATATATTGTGTAATATTATTACAATCTAAAAGAACTATTTTCTTGTAAATATATTTTAAAATGTAATTAATTCCTTTCAGCATCAGCATTTACTCCAGTCTTCAGTGTCACATGATCCTACTATATATATATATATACTTTCACTCATTAAAAAAGGTGTTTCAGGGTTTCTTTAAGAAATGAATGAGTGAATCAGAGTCATTGCAATTCTTCATACAGCTTCTAAACCAAAAAGGAATAAAGAATATGGAATATATATTGTGTAATATTATTACAATCTAAAAGAACTATTTTCTTGTAAATATATTTTAAAATGTAATTAATTCCTTTCAGCATCAGCATTTACTCCAGTCTTCAGTGTCTCACTATCCTCCTATATATATATATATATATATATATATATATATATATATATATATAAAACCATGATACACCACCATTCAAAAGATAATGGCATTTTTTTTAAAGATATTAAAATAGAAAAGTTATTTTAGATTTTAACAATATTTAAAAATATTACAGTTTTTATTGTATTTTTTTTAAATCAAATATGCAGCCTAAACTTAATTATTAACTTTTGACCAGTAGTGTATATTCCAAATATATTTATAAATGTAATAAAATATTTTTTAAGTCACGTAACACTTATTAAATTAACAAATTATCCTAAGTATTGTACTTTGATTTGAGATATAATATGCAGCCTTAATCCTTAACCACTGTTTACCACATCCAGTGTTTAATAAACCAAATATGAGGGAACATGTCATTGAATTTTAAGGATTTAATTATCACCTGCGTACAGAAACTGTGAGAAACTCTGCTTACAGTAAGCCACACACCTTCAGTATTACATTTCTCTCAGACAGAAGATTTTCTGAATGAATCTGCAGGCTGTGTTGACCCAGCTTTGCTGTGTTTCTTGCTGCAGCTGGTTCCCATAGCGACTGCAGACATGGCAAGCTGCACGTTGCTCAGCCTGCCACTGAGGCAGAGAGCCAGACAGTCAGCTGACTAGAGAGAGAGAGAGAGAGTCAGTCTATGAAAGGATATGGCTGAGAGTTGTAAAGCGGCTGAGTGAGAAAGAGAGAGAGAGTGAACGAAGGACTTTGTAAGGACGTGTTATGTTGTCTGAGGCCAAAAAGAAGAATTGGAGTTGACTTGAAAGAAAGAAACTGAGAGGGGGACTTTGAAAGGGTGTGGAAAAAGAGAGAGTCAGATTTCATACAATGTCAAAATGACAGTATTTTTGTCCAACATTAGCAGATCCAGTGCGACCATAATGACTGTACTGTGCAATATATATATATATATATTACAGTACAGTCATATATATGCATACATAAATGTAACCACCGAGGACACTGTTGAAAAGCTAAATAAATTAACAAACTTTAATCTTACCTAACGTAACCTAAAATCTTGAGTTCATGGTCACAGTATGCATCAAATATCCTTATCTATATTTATAAGTGTGCTGATTCACACTTTTTTTTTTTTACAGTTTCAGCACAGCTGACATTCAAATAGGAAGGTGGGAAATGCTTTCCATATTTCTATGCTGAATTTATTGGATTCAAAGACAGTAATAAAATGTGTCATGGTCAATGAGTACCAGAAACGGTTTGGTTACCAACATTCTTCAAACTATCTTCTTTTATGTTCAGCATCAGAAAGAAATTCATACATGTTTGAAACAGTTTGTGGCAATGTTTGTCCCTTAAAATGAAGCTGGTTAAAAGGCCTTCTTACCCGTTCCACCCAGAATTCACTTCCTATACCCACCAACTCTGAAATATTCTGTCTGAATCCCTTGGAAATCCTTGGAGATACCAGAAAACCCACATGTGTAACTCAAATATACAAATACCGTTATATGTATGCAGTCTGAGTGTATGTGTGTGTGATTCAAGCGTTTGATTAATAGCTGCTGTCAGATTGTAAGTCATCACAGTTGCACTATATTAAGGCTAATAACAGTGAACAATGTGCATCTACCACTCCTCGCTTAGACTTCAGAAGCTTTAGAAATAGGAAACACAACCTTCTTTGTCTTCTGCAAACGTGCGTATGTCAACACCCACACCGGGATGACAGCTTTTGGCTTGTTTGCTTGTTTAATATAAATGTTTATGTTGGAAAATTGGTGAATCTGCTCAGGATCTCTTTGTGCCAGGAAAACCTGCCGGAGAAGGGAGTGGTTGAAGGCATTAATCTTATAAATGTTTATACTCAACTCTTTCAGGCCCTGTCTTGCAAAAACCTGCTGTAAATATGAATTATTTGCCCATTGTTGGCTATCATGGCCATGTGAGAAAGAGGGAGAGAAATCTTTTCTGATGCTAAGCCAGAATAGTCCAGGAGTTGATGTGAGGGTGCGTTTCTCCTATAAATCAGAGATTTCAATGCTGCTCAAACAGCCAGTGATCATTTTTATCCTCTGTAATATGTGAACTGTAAAGGTGAAAGGATGTTCTATAAAGGCCAGTATCTGCTGACTGGTCTGGCTGCTCTTTAAATAGCCCACTGTCCACCATGGGCACAATTTTGTCTTTTTACAACCTCGACACAACACTCTCACTGTCCCTGTGAACTCACCAGATGACACACACCTGTCAAACTCAAGCAAACGATCTACAACAGAGGAATTCTGCAGTCTAATGGATCAGGGACATGCAGGTCAAGGTTGCAGAGAGTGACAGCGAGCGACTCTTCACGTCTGTTTCTGAACGTGTAAACCTGTCAGGTTTTGCAAGTTCTAAAAGTTGTAACTTTCCCAAGGCCATTTTTACGTCATTTCTAGTATGCGTTTCTGTTATTGTAAACTTATAACTAACACTGAAAGTGTTTTAAAAAATGGTTAAGTTTAAATAAACCTGAAATAAAATAAATCAACTAAACAAAAATTAGAAATGGTACCACGGAAACTAAATTAAATATGTTAGATTGTTAATTATGTTTTAAATATGTGTTTCTCCAGCAAGGTTATTATTAACTTGAAACTATTTTTAAACTAGTGTTAATTTAAATGAAGCTGAAATAAAATAAAATAGAAATATTAGATGAAAACTCAAACTAAACAAAAATTTGAAATGCTACCTTGGCAACTAACTGAAATATTTTTAAGTTGAAACACTTGAATGACTAACTGGAAATAAATAAAAGCTAAAATGTAACTAAAATTAAAACTGTAAAGAAAAATGATATAATACTGTATATAATATTTAAATTAATATTAAAAACTAATAATAACATTTCAAAAATTACCAAAAAATTAAATTAAAATGAAAATTAAAAATATAAAAAATAAAAGCTCATTCTAAAAATTACTAAAAAAATTCAAATTGGTAAAAATAAATAAATAATAATAATAACACTGTTCTCTATACACAGGCTGTGTTTGCATTGGTCATTCACAATATTTCTAAACACCTATTCCAAACACACTAAAGCCGAGAAAGTTCTGGAAGCGCTTCTCTCCAACATGAATGCATGTCATGTAAAGGACAGTTCAACGAAAATGAGAATTATGTCATCATTTACTCACCCATGTGTCGTTCAAAAGCGCATGTCTTTCATTCCGCAATGAAACACAAAAGTGAATTTCTGAAGAATATCCTTGCCACATTGTCCAAATGTACATTAAATGTATGCATTTGGCAGACATTCAAGCTGCACATTTGAATCAGTATGTTTCTGCGGGAATCAGACCCATGATGTTAGCCAGCGATGTGCTCTCCAGTTTAGGAGCTTCTAGTTATAACTTCCTGTAATGAAAGTACAGTGAAAGTGAATGATGACCAAGGCAGTCAAACTCCGAAATGACCAAAAAAAAGCACCATAAAAGTATCATAAAAAGAGAAACATTCATGCTTCTCTTTTCTATACTATGAAAGTGAAAGAGGTGCTGTTGAGCTCCAGAAAAGCACTAAAAAAGTATGCGTTCTATGCTTCAAGTCCTTTATGTTGTATTTTTAGGTTTATGTGAGGAACAGACCAAAATCTAAAGTATTACTGACTGAAAATGTTGCCGCTCAATGTTCAAATCTCATTTGCATTCATGTGCATTCCATAAAACTTTTCGACAGCAGTGTGAATTACATTTTGTGTTCCAAAAAAAAAAAGGAACAGATTTGGAGCCACATGAGTACATGATGACAAAATTTCATTTTTGGGGAAACGGTCTCTTTAAAGCCCACTATCTGTTGAATTTATCACTGTTGTGACTTTTGTTCCAGAGAGCTTCTGGTGGAGGTAAGTAAACACACACGCGCTGTTTCCTACATGCATATTCAATCCGCATATTATATATGCATAACTCTAAAAGTGGATGTGTACAATGGAGAAAAAGAGAGACTGCTTTTTTAGCTTAAATTTCTCTACATTTTTTAAAGGCTCACATGCCGAGCCTTCAGGTTGTTGATAGTTGATAGTAAATGCTGTGCTTAAAAAATCTTTGACGTTTCTCACTGACCCATTTTCATGTCCCTACTTGAATAAGTAAGGTGACTTTGAGCCAAACATGGTTTAGATTGGTACTCAGTGGAGGTCCAGAATCACAGGAGATCGAACAGACCCTCCATGTAAACCTTCAGCCTCTGAGGGACAACAGCAGTGGGAAAACACACTAAATATTAACCAGCAAGAGAAAGAGTTGTTACATAAGAATGTGTATGTCACTGAGCTAGTCAGGGGTTAATGTATAACCTATTTCGCTTCACTTCGCTCTTCTCCTCTATTGAACATCCAGACTGTCCATCTGGTTTCTGTCAGGGAGAGTGAGTTGATTGGCCGTCTCATTCCACATGAATTGTCCCGAGAGTTAGTGTGACAAAGTCGGATTTAACAGCTAATATATTTTTGGAATGGTAAATAACTTCCAGTTGGAGTTTAGTGTAAATTTCCAACGTGTGCAGTCCATGTAATTCTGCTGACGGTGTGTCCCGTGAGTGTGTCCCAGCATCCTTCCTGCTTTATAGAGGACATCTGCACAGGGGACAATCTGTCTGACTGGCCTGGCTGATGCACCTGGGACCACACAGCCACAGGAATTAATAACTTTCTGTGCAAAAAGCACTTTTGAGCTCATGTTTTTGTCAAAGTTGGGGGTGTTTTGAGGTTTAATAAAAGCTCAGGTCTATCTATAGCATTTGAGCCGTCAGTTACCAAAAAAAAAACATTTTGAATCTTCCTGTCAGTTTGTAAAAATCAGTTTATAGTAATGCATTTATAATGGAAGTCTATGGAGCATGAAATTGCTTCAAATGTTCAAATGTACACTGAAGGTACAGCCAAACTAAACATTATGTGTTAACTTGAGACTACTGTGATAACATTGTTTACTAACCTACTAACCTTAATCAATCATAAAGTTAGTCCTGTATTCAGTTTTTAAACCCCTGTCACGACCATGTAAACCCATTAAACCTGGTAAATGTCACATGATACGTGCAGTGGCTTTTTACCTATAGAAAAATCCATTGTTCAAAAGTTTGAGGTCAGTAAGATTTTTTTCAGAAAATACATTTATAATGCTACAAAAATTCCAATTTCCCATAATTTTGACTTTATATGCAACAAAAGATCTTGAAAATATCTTAAAGTATCACAGTTTTTACAAAAATATGAAGCAGTACAACTGTTTTCAACGTTAATATTAATGAGAAATGTTTCTTGAGCAGCAAATCAGCATACTCTAATGATTTCTGAAGGATCATGTGACACTGAAGACTGGAGAAATGGCTGCTAAAAAAAATCAGCTTTGCATCACAGGAATAAATGACATTTTCAAATATATTAAAACAGAAAACAGTTATTTTTCATTGTAATAATATTTCACAGTATTAAGTTTTTTTTACTGTATTTTTGATCAAATAAATGCAGTCTTGGTGATCATAAGAAGCAACCAACACTGGTTCCGAACCAACACTTTTGAAAGATATATATATATATTCACATTACCAAAAGTTTATATGCCTAGAATAGAATACAACAACATTTCTGCTGCTTACGCCTCTGGAAAGCCTTGACATTTAGACTTCCATTATAAGTGCTTTACTATAAAGAAAAAAGTTGCTTATTTTTCTAAGGGACAAGTTAAAACTAATTTTTCTGATAAACTCAGTGACATCTGTTTATTTTACAGTATAAGCAAACCTCAAACATTCCTCTAACTAGTTCCCAGGATGTTTCTGTGGAAAACTGGCAAATCAGAATAAGCAAAAGTGCAAATTTTGGGTTTTATGTGGGCATTTTTTTTGGCATCTTGCCACAGGAGGGCAATGTTACTTTGTCAGAGACCCATCCCTAGAGACAGCGGGACCTCTTTACATTGCCTTCTCAAAGCCCTGATGAACGTTTCCTAGTCTTTGTGCCAGAGCGTTGGCATGAGATCAACTGAGCACAACCGCATGAGTCAGCTTAACAGATTTTAACAGAGCAGGATAAGCTAGAGTCACTTCCACTGTTCAACTGCATCTGACCAGGTCTTATCAGCACGGTTGGATTGTCACTTAGCGTTAAACGCAAAATGCAAACTCAAACTGCAGTGATATCTATGCAGGCTTTCCACTCAGTGGTGTGTTACCACATTATCACATTATTGTATTGATTTTAAGATAGTAACACATGATTCCTAGAAACTTCAGGGGTGCTTCTGTTCATCGTCCTTGCTATGTTTAGGCTCCCATAGGTCATCAACCGTAGGGGGAGGGTTTGTTAAAATGGGACATTTGTTTACGTGACGATCAGAAAGATATGATCATACTTGGATACACTTACCAAACACCCCAACCAATCAGGTGTCGAATGCCATGCTGTCCAATCATTGCCAGTGTATCTGTAGCATAACATTTAGTAGTATTTGCTAAGGCAAACATCACTATTACTATTGCTCAAACTACAAGACGTTTCTGCTTTGGACAGAATTGGTTCTCCCCAAGGTTCTCCCCAAGTTATGTACAAACGTTCTTGCAGAAAATTTAACATTCGTTCAGAGTTATCTGAATGTTCAAAATGTTAACACAAAAACATTATTTATACAAAATATACATTTTGCTAGATGTTCATCTAACATTTTTTTTTAAATGGTACTATTTCAGAATGTTGAGAACATTCAAAAGTAACATTTTCAAAAATGATAAAATGGAATGTTCCCTTAACTTTTGCATAAGCAAGAACATTTTTTTTATAAAACATTACAAAAACTGGACATTTTGAACGTTCAGAGAATGTTCTGGGAAAAAAAAAGTTTTTAGAACTTAATGGGAATATTATCAAAACCCAAAAAAATGCTCACTTAGAAATTTCACAAATAATTACATGGAAATGGCACGTGACACACTGAACTAAAAGTGAAAGATAAATATTTTTTTATCTTTAAAAACGTACTCCAATAATCTTTGTTTTATTTACAACTTTAAAATGTTTTTTTTTTTTTTAAACAGTGCATTACTACCTAGGATTTCCTTCTGGATGATGGACCAAAATTCCCATAGACTTTTGACATTTGTACTAGTTTTAATTTTAATACAAATTATTAGATCTAAACTGTAGAAATGTCTTAAGTTTATTTTCTTGTTTGCAGGTGGGAAAATGATACAAGACAGGCTCGAATTTGTGATGCCCACATAAGAGACACTTAGAAACCTTTCTGAGCATGTGCACTAGCGAGCTTTTATTTTCTTATTATAGTTTTATACAACAGCTTTGACATTAATATGTTTGGATAGAAGCCTATAATCACTGTGATTTTGATTAGCCGTAGATTAGCGTAAAAAAAAAAGTAAAGTTTTAAGTTATGCAATGTTTGCTCAATTCTGAAATAATGACTATTTAAGCTCAGCTCATTTTCATTATCAAATATCACTGCATGAGCAAATGGGAAACACACTCTTTTAAGTATGTGCACAGTCACAAAAGGTTTCGATATGAAAGTGTTTGGCCTTTGCAGAGCGCTTAATTTGGAGTAACTACAGGTCCTCGTGACACGCTGCTCTGAAATAATTGTTACATGTGGAAAATCTGAGTGCCATAAAACCAATCACATGACCCCTACCTTCATCCATGGCCAAATATTTACTGTGCCAGGCCCTCTGGCCTAAATGGTTTTTCTTTCAGACATGGGCAATGCGGCATGTTTGAAATCCATTACTGCCATTATGCTGAACACACGGCCTCGACGTGCACGAGTCTAATGACTCAGTGATCTGACTCCATCTGTCTCTCCACCTATTCTCAGATATTGCTGTTTCTAGCACCTGTTAAATTGAAGTCTAAATGAGTCTAGCTTTGGGATGGAGGAGGCAGACATACTTATGCAATGTAATTTGAAGTTTCACTCCAAATAATGGGCTAACTGTGAACTGTGAGCTCTTGAGCAAGTGCTCTGGCAGTCTTGTTGACCGTTATACCAGTATAGCATCTCCGTCATATGGAAACCTCACGCTGACCATGGGGACATCCTGACACATGTTGCAGTTTCCCTTAAGTTTCCCTTCCTAATGTGTCATTGTGTTGCATCTGAGAGTCGGGAAATGGTCTAAAATTCATCTAAATCACATGACAACTCAAAAAAATTAAATGTCTATATCGGTTAGGAAGAACATACTGTAGATCTATGGAGGGTCGTTGAGTAATTTGGGATTTTTAATGCACCTCATCCAACAACAACACTTTTCAAACCTCTACAATGTCAATGTCAATAATGCTCTGCACAGGTTTGTTTTTGTGAAAAGTGGGGACATCCCATAGGCGTAATGGTTTTTATACTGTACAGACCGTATATTCTATTGCCCTTTACCAACCCTACCCCTAAACCTACCCCTTACAGGAAACTTTGTGCTATTTCAGATTTTCAATACACTCCATTCTGTGTGATTTATAAGCGTTTTGAAAAGTGGGGACATGGGGTAATGTCCTGAAAAGTCACCTTCTCCTTCTAATACCTATGTCATACCTTTGTCGTTATACAAATTTATGTCCTCATTTGTCACAAAAACGCACACACACACACACCCTCTTTATTACATCATGATGGCAAAAGCCAAAACCAAAGATGGTGCAACACCACAGAGAAACATTTTTGGAGAGAAGTTTAGAGTTTGAATTCTTTCACAACTCATTAACTGAAAAATTTCTTTTGGATGGGCTGCATGACACAACCCACCACCGTGACGCTGGGTTTTCTGAATGGATATTAGAAAGCTGCTGTTCGGTTGCTAGGGTGAAGCTATGTGGTAGTTAGGTGGTTGCTTACTGGTTCATAGACTCCAAAACTGGTGCAAAACTCCAAAAACATAACTATACATACAATTCACCGCAGTTTCCAGCTGAAATAAACACTAGTGGCAGCAGAAAAACAACTTTTATTACTTTTCACACAAATTATGATTACAGGGTCAGATTATAAATTAACAGATTTATTTTTTGCATGGTTCCTTGCACAATACTGTTATAACCTTAAAACACCATAGTGCATGATTTGTAAACTAATACAGTTTGATGTTTGCATCAAATAACCAGCTCCATATATATGGCTTTTCAAGCATAGTAAACTTGCTCGGTAGTGCACCTGGTACGCTCACGTTTGAGGCATGATAAAAGAGTTCAAAGGTTTAATAGAAGCAAGCTAAAAGTGCATGGTTGCTTCAGAAAATGCATTTTATCTCAAGTTTGCTTTTGTTAACACTATCGGTTAGGTTTGCGGTAGAGTTTAGTGTAAAAAAGCAAATAAAAATATATGTAGCGTCTGGACCAATCAAACACACCCCCCGAAATGCGTAACACCCCAGGAAGCCGAACAGGCCCCTGGTTCCATGGCAACCAACGCTGATATCACTGGGTTTATTGGCCAAAGGAATGCAAAGCAGGGAAAATCCCTGCATGTCCCAGGGCAAGAGGCAGTGTAGAAATTGACTTTTCTACTAATTAATTCATAGGAAAACCTTTCTTTGAATGAACACACATGATCCTTCAGGCCATTGGGTATATTATTGTCATCGTGTATTTTGTCTTTGAAATTGTATACTGTGATGCAGGCTTATATTCGAAACACACTCCTGTCATCCTTTCACTATATGTAATCCTACCTTGCTTAGTATCTATGAATTCGCCTTCTTATGATCGAAACAAGCGTGTATATTATATATTGGTACAAAGGCAATATATATTAGGGTCCTGAGAATCTTTAGTAATTTCGATTCAAGTCCATTTGCAAATTACCATGCTTAGAGACAAAGGGTCGTAAAACCCTCCAGCAATTGCCCCCTCCCGCTTGGAATTTCCATCTTTCTCATTGGAGAAGCCCATCTTGAAAGGCGGGGATCTTCTCTGACCTTAAAGGCCCTGGTCCAGGTACCCTCCCAGTCGGTGGTCCTGCTAGGTTTCGATAAGATGTGAGTTCCAACGCTCCAGAACATCCCAAGTTACGTGCCAGGTTTCGGCCTTGTTCTTTCCATTCATCAAGTTACTCTGACGCAAACTGGTTCTTTCTCATCAACCAACTTCAGCAAGATCTTGGGCCTTAAGATTGCATCAGGAATCTCTTTCAGACAGACGAGACTCGCAAGTATCAAACTTAGTCTTATTAATTGATACATTAAGTATCAGTTACACCTTTTTACAAAGGTGTGTTTGAACTAAGAATCTGACGTTTCCCTCAGGTGTAGATCTGCTGAATATGCAAATGGTTCCATAAATTTAATTCCTTCCATAATTAATTATAACTAGTTATGGTTAATTATTCATATTTCCCATGAGATGATTCGTTACATATATATCACTGGGGTGAAAGATATTTTGTCTACAAATATCTAAAACAATCTTAAATCAAGATACATTCTTAAAGGAAAATGACTGAACATATTAAGTATGTTTTCGTAAAATGTATCAATTAAGTGAGTTAATGCTTAAAACAAAAAAATATATTTGTGGTGTAAGAAAAATAATACTGTACTGTACTGACAGACATTTTTCTTCTTAAGCAATTACTATCTAATAGACCTAACAGTCATTTTTCTTCTTAAAGGGGTCATATGATGCGATTTCAAGTTTTCCTTTCTCTTTGGAGTGTTACAAGCTGATTGTGCATAGATAAGATCCCTGAAGTTGCAAAGACTAAAGTCTCAAAACCAAAGAGATATTCTTTATCAAAGTTAAGACTCTGCCATGCCCCCCTAAAACGGCTCGTTCTAACACGCCCCCACATATCTACCTCACTATGTGGAAATATTAGCATAATGCCGCCCAAATGTGCACGCAAAGAAAGAAGGCGTGGTTTCAGTAACCGCAGTTAGTGTTGAAGCAGCATGTCAGGGAGACGCTGTGTGTTTCAGTGCGAAAGCAAAAGCACTTTATTTGGCCTTCCAGAAGTAGATGCATTTAGGAATCTTTAAGATTACTTACAACAGAACAGCAATGCATTTTATAGA
>NW_015505212.1:1003360-1011222 GCF_001515645.1 Sinocyclocheilus grahami
GAGAGAGAGAGAGAGAGAGAGAGAGAGAGAGAGAGAAAGAAAGAGCGTGCGCGAGATGGAGAGAGAGGGGGTCACATCACAGTGGAGTCAGCTGTCTTAACCGTAGCTTGTGTACTGCAAACACATACCAGCTTCATCACTGTGTCTGTCACGCGACTCTGTTCCCCTTTCGGGCTCTGTCTTTACATTTATTTTGAAAGATGAAGCTTGCGATTATGGTAAGGGGCGTTACATTTCCGACGCGTGCTTGCGGTGTTCGGCCAATCACAATGCACTGGGTCAGCTGGCCAATCAGAGCAGACTGCGCTTGTCGGAAGGAGGGACTTTGTAGAAAACAAAGCGTTTGAGAGAGGCGGGGCATAGAGGACCTACAATAATGTACAGTATTTGAAAAATAATGTGTTTTTTGAACATTAAAGCATGTCAACATATTCTACCAAATACACAAAACAATGATCTTTAAAAAAGCATCATAAGGCCTGTTTAAGTAAATGTATCTTGCTTTAAGAATGTTTAGATATTTGTGTAATGGAAAACAAGTCAAAAATAGTTTTGTTCACACAGCTAATACTCTTAAAAAAGCTTTTAATATTAGGTTATGACTCCCTAAGTTCACTTGTAGTTGTAGTATGTGTTTTCTGCTGCTGTGTGACTGTAACCTCAGTGACATCTATACACATTCCCTCGCTCTCCTTCCCCCTATTTCTGTCCCTCTCTGTTACTCTTTCACCATCAGAGCATTTCATATGACATATGAGACACACACACACACACACACACACACACAAAGACACTGTAATGGTCTGCCAGAGGTTATAACTCACCTCTGTGTTGTTCGGCCATCCCGCGTCCTCCCAGCCAAACCCCCGGCAGTGGTGGTCAGGCCATCCGGACCCCGGAGGAGGGGGCTGAGGCCCATACAGAGACCTCTCATAGCAGGCATGACTGAAGCATCTGCAGGGTCACGTTACAGCCAGGAACTCTCGGCCCCCTGCATAGCCCTGTAATTTTTCCATCTCTAAGGCCCATGGTGATGACATCGTCCCTTAGCGCAGCACACAAAAGGGTCACAGGTCCGTAAGGTGAGAGGAGAGGATGCTAATAAAGGGATATTGCAAATGAAAGGGAAAGTTTTTTAGAGAGAGGGTTTCTTTTGTGTTTCAGAGTGACAGCAGGTGCAAAGTAACACACTCACTTAAAAAAAAAAAATATATATATATTTTTTATTTTGTCGGGTCGTGTTGCTTACATTGTGATTTCAGTTAGGTTATGTTTTAAAAATAGAAACCGAAACAAGAGACAATTAGAAGTTGATTTGTAGAAGATGTTTTTGAAAGAATTCTATCATGCTCACCAAGACTGCATTTAATCAATCAAAAAATACAGTAAAAAAACAGAAATTTTGTGAAATATTACTATTTAAAATAACAGTTTTCTTTTGGAATATATTATAAAATGTAATTTATTCAAAAGCTGGAATTTCGGCATTATTACTCCAGTCTTGTGATTTAGTGCTCAGTTATTAATAGTGGTTCTTCTTATTATTGTTATATATTGTATAATAGTTGTAAATAAATCTTAATTTGATGCAACCACAATAAAACATTGTGAAAAAATTTCATTAAAATATAATGAAAACACATTTTTACTACAAAATCGGACCAAGCTGAAACTAAATGTTTGGTTTAGGCTTTATAAACCAAAATAGTAAAATAATAATAATAAATTATAAATCTGTTCTGTTCTTGGAAAAGCATTGCAAATAATAATACATTGCAAAATGATGCGTATGGTGCGTGATAGCAAAATAAACAGGCTTATCAGTTTTTAAGGAGGAGAACATGCTTACCATATCTTTGTTATTGATGTCAAAGGTTGTGCATCTAATCAAACTCACTGTTTGGGCACAATGTCGTTTGGTAGAAGCTAGCCAAATTAGCCAGATATAATCCTGAACAGGCTGCATGACATGCCATCATCCTTGAAGAAAATGAGCAAAACTACACAAGGTAGAAGAAAATAAGCCAAAAGTGATATTAAATATGGATTCAGTTGCAGTGAGAATAAAATTTACTGGCCACAATATGTTTTGTACGGCAAATTATTGGCATAAAATCATCAAAACTCAAGAAACATTTGGAAAACCAAAAACTCTGAAGACAAGCTTGTTGAGTTTTGCCAAAAGAAAGTAATGAAGTTATAAATGTTATATACACACACACACACACACACACACAACATTATTAAAATAATATGGATTTGCTATGTATAAAACAAATTATAGCATAACACAATTATGTTTGCTGGGAAGTGATAAGAGATAAAAATGGAAAAAAAAAAGTTTAATTTTGATTGCAGTTAGGTTAGGTCACAGTACAAAGCTTGACGTGAAAGTAATGAAAAGATTTTTGGGGGTTACCTTCATTTTATACAACCAAGATACAACATTGTGAACATATGACAATAAAAATGTTTCATCGTAAGGTGAAAATGTTACATAATTTTCACAACATAAAACCCATAAGGGTGCCTGCCGGGAAGTGTGTGATAAAGAGCGAGACAGGAACAGTCAGTAAAAGAGTGCCGGTGAAGTGTTGAGGTCAGGTCAGTATATGGGTCACATACTTTGAGCTGATTTATTACACTGTTGCAGTTCCGCTTTGATTCTGTTCATGAAAAGGTGAAGCAAACATCTGTATAGTGGCTACCTTCCTCTCTCTAGAGAGTGTGTGTGATAATACAGATATATTTTAAGGACAAACTGTCTCTCGAAGTTACTTTTGTAAATGCATCCATGCATTTTGATCTATTTTTAATGTGCTACATGATTATAGTAACAAAGCAAAGGCTAATGAGATCAGTGTGCGTTCACAGCCTCTCTGCGTGTCTTCCACTTGGAAGAAATCAGATACTCAACGCTCTCGGCGCAGTTGATCGCATACCGCACCGTTTTAAAGCGTCCAGATACAACCTGAACCCTGGCCACCCACCAAAAAGGCTTTATAACCTTTACAAACACACATGCAAACACGGACGCAGATTAAAGCCTGTCAGTCAGACCTCGAGTCACCGGGACACAAATGTTTGTAGTTGCGGTATGACTCTAGAGACATGCACACAATGCAGCTGACTGGACGATCTTTCTCGCTGTTTCTAATGCACACACATTGGTCTGTTTCAGTTGAGACATTTGATATTTCAATATGTGCTGTCTACGGTTTAACTGACATAACCTCACAATTAGAATTCTGTCATCATGTTGTCATGCAAAATCAGCAGTACCAGAACTTCCTGGACGCACAACACAAATAAACAAACAAATAAAAGCTTCCAAAAGAGGGGGTTTCGCGGTAATGTCATATAAGAAACATTTTGATTCCTCTAAGAACCTTTCAGTGAACAGTTCCTAGTGTGAGGAACAAAATCTGAAGAACCTTTTGTGAAATAGATGTTAAAGGAATAGTTCACCGTTATCAACTGTTTAGACTCTCATTCTGACGGCACCCATTCACTGCAGAGGATCCATTGTTGAGCAAGTGACGTTATGCTATATTTCTCCAAATCTGTTCTGATAAAGAAACAAACTCATCTACATCTTGGATGGCCTGAGGGAGAGGAAATTGTTTGCAAGTTTCATTTTTTGACTCGAGCTCTATATTCCAAGTCTTCTGAAGTCACACGATAGTTTTGCGACAGGAACAGCCCGATCACAGTCTTGATTCACTGAACATCTTGCCTTCCACCCAGCTTTAAAATCCACATGTTCAAACCTGATGTGATTCAAGCAACATGAGTGTGAGTACATGATGACAAAAAGTTCATTTTAGGGTGAACAATCCCTTCAAGCAATTTAAGTTTTCCTTCCTTCCTGCACTTCTTGCTCACTGTCGAATATCAACAAACTAGTTTATTCATGAAAACCTGTAGCAAATAGTATTGTATATTGGGGTATTATAGTATTATAATATTGGGGCCTAAAGTAAATTTAGGTGAACATAGACCTGAATTTATAGATTTATATACCATTTTTACAAATGAGAACATCCCTAAAAAGAGATTTTGACAAATTTGTCCCTAAAATATTGTTAAGTAGATACACAAACACACACACACTACAAAGTTATTTTATGAGGCATCACACTGTATATGGTGTGCTGTAAACATTCATACTCTGTGTAGGAGTGTTGTGTACGTCTGATTTCAAGGAGTATACATTAACATTCAAAAACACTTTATTTCAGCTGGCCGTTCACTAAATGCATAAACACATTTCCCTCTGCATCCGAACAATATATAAATAATAAAAAAAAAAAGTGTAAGAAGTGTGCATCTCAGCAACTGCCCAAGCACAGATCCCTCACTGCATAAAATCATGCGTTTCCACCTGCGACCTCAGCATTGGTCTAGAAGCAGCCATGTCACCTCAGGTAAGCTCTGATAAGCTGTATCGCTCAATGTTGATTGATGTCACCAGTGCTTTAATGGTATAAAAATCTGAATCACGACACCTACAAGCTTGTAGATATTCCTAATGCTGACACAAAACGGCTGGCTACTTTGATTCAGCTAAACATGTCATGACAGACTCTAGCTTGCTCATTTGGTAAAAAAAGCAAAAAGAAATCAATGTGAAAAAAGCAAGCTGATTAAGGGCTAATCTATGTAATTAATTATGAGCAAAATATTATAAGCAACATGGTGCAAATAACTGAAGGATTAGTGAGGAAAATCAAAGCCCTGTCCTGGGAGTCAGGACCATACATTTGAAACCGGCAAGACACATTTAAGTCAAAATTCACCCCAAAATCAAGAAAAAAACTAATACATTTAAAAAAAATATTGAAGCAAAAGAAAGCCTATTTTTAGTAACGTGTGTGTGTGTATTTGCATTTTCAATTTTTCATGACAATAAATGAACCCCATAATTATAGCACAATAAAAATGCATATTATTTAAAGTTTACATTATTAACACATCATGGAACACTGATAAAATATATTATTTTACTATTTATTTTACTATTTTATTATATTATTTTGTTTTAGTTTCTTGTAAAACACACTGCAATAATCTGTTTTATTTGCAACTTATTGATTGATTGAATTTTACAGTGTAGTACTTTAATTTACTTTAATATATGCTGATTTTAATAAAAATAATTGAATCCAAACAGGATGAAGTGATTATTGTATGAAAGTAGTCAGAATTATTCAATTCAATTCACAAACTAAAAATTTGTATTACACAAATAAACACACGCATGCACATAAAAATTATGAGAGCTTTTTTTTTTACTATTAAAATGCTTTCAATCACCTTTAATGTGGGAACCCCCAAACACAGAAACACTGGGATCAGCTCAACCCTCTGAGGAGACACTGATCAAGTCAATGATTTTAACAGCCTGGAATGAAGGATTAGATGGAATATGTGTGGAATGCCTTAAACTGGTCTCATAGCAACACTACAGACTAATCACTCACTAACACCCCATCACACACATGAGAGGGAAATGAGACAATATACCAGACAATAGCAAAGAGTCCTCTCAGCACACACACAATATTACACACTGTCACTCAAAGAAATAAACTCAGGCCTAAAACAGATCCAAAAACGTACAAACCTCAAAAAGACTTAAGAGACAGTGAGAAGTATTTTTTTTTAAATTTCTTCTCAAGCATATTGCTTCCTTTTCTCTATTTTACTCACTAAAGCCAAAATGGTTAATGATGAGTCACACAAAACTTTTCACGCTGCACTTAATATCTTTTAAATGGCGTTAAAGTCATTTTTAACCATTTTTCATGGTTGGTTAGAACCGTTTTTGCACTTTATGGCGAGTTGTTTAGCAACAGACAGTAAACTGTCTCAGTGCTTTTCATTTTAAATATTCATCACACTGTACAATTGCACAGACATTCACACACACTTTGTTTAGTTTCAGCATCTAAGAGGAAAAAGTAAACAGTGACTGACCGGCCAACAGTAAACATTCTCCGAACGTTATGGCAAGTTATGAACAAACATTATTCCGGTAACATTAATAGAATGTTCGTTTGAAGTTATCTGGTCTTTAATAATGTTCTCTAAACAGAGTAGTAACTAAACGTATGAAAGTGTGGAATAAGATAACCCAGGGCTTCATGACACTGAGCTTTCAATTTCAGGTGTAACAAGCCTTGCAAAGACTTGAATATACACGGTAAACTCAAAAGTCTCAGATATCCAGCGAGTATAAAGAGACACACAAGAGAGGCTAAAGAAAGCCTGAGTGTTTATTTCAATGCAAATGAGAGAATTAGTCTCTGTGTGTTTGTGTGTGTGTAGACGATTGTGTTTAGTCTTGCAGATGTTGAATGAGTGTTCACTGGTTGTTTACACCACTTCCAAAATGCGTGATCTAAGAAAAACTGCTCGTTTATCTTTGGTGTAAGAAAGACGGGGAAGGAAAGAAAGGTTCAGAGGCCAGATGCAGGGAAAATAAGCATGACTTGCTCATACTTAACGCTCACAGCAAGATGATCAGTCCTGGGCTTCTCTCCACACTGGAGTCATTTCACAGATATTTTCCACCATGCCTACATCACATTTGACCAAAATTCCCTCATCAGCTTTATGCATAATAATTATCTTCTTAAACAAAATTCAGAGGTTGGAGCAGAAAAACGAACACATTTTCAAAATTAAATATGAAGCTTTTCTGTACCCATTGCATTGAAACCCAGGTTTAAAAATATCAAAAATATCATTAAAAAAACATTAAATATAGCCATGTTTTATAGGATTGATGACTTAATGGTGGTTAGCAGTATGTGTGAGTGAGCACACACCTAATCTGATGCCCTCTCTCTCTCACACACACACACACACACACAGGTGTGAGACGTGGACAGATGAGTAATGATGCCACTGAACGACTGTATGTTCCTGACAGAGTGCACGTCTCTACTGTAGGGTGTGGATTGCCTCTGATTTTTATGAGGGGCCGTACAAGCCATAATTCATTCTGGCACTCTCACACACTTACATTCTCCTTACACATACATATATTCTTGCTCTCACACACTTACATTCTCCTTACACATGCATACATTTCTACTCTCACACACTTACATTCTCCTTACACATGCATACATTTCTACTCTCACACACTTACATTCTCCTTACACATGCATACATTTCTACTCTCACACACTTACATTCTCCTTACACATGCATACATTTCGTATGTATGTATGTCTGAAGAAAATATGTGATACATATACAATGTATGTATGTATGTCTGAAGAAAATATGTGTATGTAAGAGAAGAATGTATGTATGTGTGAGAGAGAGTATAGTGGAAACGGAAGGAGTATAGAGGCTATTTACAGTAGCTCCACCCACAAATGTGTTATAGGGATGATCAACACTATAAAAGACGGCACTTAACCGTCAGCTACAGTGGTGTAGATGGTAAAGCGCACCATGGTCTTTTTGACGCGATCGACCCGGGTTCGAATCCGCCTTTTACCGAACTTTTTTTCTTCCTTTTCAAATCTCATATCACATCAGAAACGCATTTATTTTCAATAAAAATGAAGGAAACAATCAAAAAGTTAAAGATAAAGTACCGGGTAGGGTTAGGGATGGCTTTATTGTCCCAGTAAGGTGAGGCTGAGCCCGCGTCCTCAATCATAACTCGCTCAAGGGACGAGGCCATGTCACCTTTTCACGATGATAATATATATTTTTTTATCCAAATAGCTTGCTGAAATGCTTATGTGGCCGCCTCATCTATGTCAGCCATGCTGATCATGACCTGTCCCGGTGACCCTGATCGCGCCTGACCTGCCTTCCGTTTCCACTATACTCCTTCC
>NW_015505212.1:1012673-1014229 GCF_001515645.1 Sinocyclocheilus grahami
GCCTTGTTGATAGAGGCTATTTACAGTAGCTCCACCCACAAATGTGTTATAGGGATAGTCAACACTATAAAATTAACCGTCTAACCGTCAGCTTCAGTGGTGTAGATGGTAAAGCGCACCATGGTCTTTTTGACGCAATCGACCCGGGTTCCTTTTACCGATTTACCGAACTTTTTTCTTCCTTTTCAAATCTCATATCACATCAGAAACGCATTTATTTTCAATAAAAATGAAGGAAACAATCAAAAAGTTAAAGATAAAGTACCGGGTAGGGTTAGGGATGGCTTTATTGTCCCAGTAAGGTGAGGCTGAGCCCGCGTCCTCAATCATAACTCGCTCAAGGGACGAGGCCATGTCACCTTTTCACGATGATAATATATATTTTTTTATCCAAATAGCTTGCTGAAATGCTTATGTGGCCGCCTCATCTATGTCAGCCATGCTGATCATGACCTGTCCCGGTGACCCTGATCGCGCCTGACCTGCCTTCTGTTTCCATTATACTCCTTCCGTTTCCACTATACTCCTTCCGTTTCCACTATACTCTCTCTCACACATACATACATTCTTCTCTTACATACACATATTTTCTTCAGACATATATACATTCTATATATATATGTATATACATTCTTCTCTTACATACACATATTTTCTTCAGACATACATACATTCTATATATATATGTATGTGTAAGGAGAATGTAAGTGTGTGAGAGTAGAAATGTATGCATGTGTAAGGAGAATGTATGTGTGTGAGAGTAGAAATGTATGCATGTGTAAGGAGAACGTAAGTGTGTGAGAGTAGAAATGTATGCATGTGTAAGAAGAATGTAAGTGTGTGAGAGTAGAAATGTATTGACGGACTGATCCGTGTAAACGAAAGAATGAATGGGGCCATGTATCGTGAGATTTTGAGTGAAAACCTCCTTCCATCAGCAAGGGCATTGAAGATGAAACGTGGCTGGGTCTTTCAGCATGACAATGATCCCAAACACACCGCCCGGGCAACGAAGGAGTGGCTTCGTAAGAAGCATTTCAAGGTCCTGGAGTGGCCTAGCCGGTCTCCAGATCTCAACCCCATAGAACATCTTTGGAGGGAGTTGAAAATCCGTGTTGCCCAGCGACAGCCCCAAATCATTACTGCTCTAGAGGAGATCTGCATGGAGGAATGGGCCAAAATACCAGCAACAGTGTGTGACAACCTTGTGAAGACTTACAGAAAACGTTTGACCTCTGTCATTGCCAACAAAGGGTATATAACAAAGTATTGAGATTAAATTTTGTTATTGACCAAATACTTATTTTCCACCATAATTTGCAAATAAATTCTTTAAAAATCCTACAATGTGATTTTCTGGATTTTTTTTCTCATTTTGTCTCTCATAGTTGAGGTATACCTATGATGAAAATTACAGGCCTCTCTCATCTTTTTAAGTGGGAGAACTTGCACAATTGGTGGCTGACTAAATACTTTTTTTCCCCACTGTACATATACAGTACATACATGCATACATATACATATACAGGTGCATCTCAATAAATTAGAATATCATG
>NW_015505212.1:1014239-1014648 GCF_001515645.1 Sinocyclocheilus grahami
AGTTCATTTATTTCAGTAATTCAACTCAAATTGTGAAACTTGTGGATTAAATAAATTCAATGCACACAGACTGAAGTAGTTTAAGTCTTTGGTTCTTTTAATTGTGATGATTTTGGCTCACATTTAACAAAAACCCGCCAATTCACAACAAATTAGAATATGGTGACATGCCAGTCAGCTAATCAACACAAAACA
Source organism: Sinocyclocheilus grahami (assembly GCF_001515645.1). Taxonomy (NCBI): domain Eukaryota; kingdom Metazoa; phylum Chordata; class Actinopteri; order Cypriniformes; family Cyprinidae; genus Sinocyclocheilus; species Sinocyclocheilus grahami. Next base: position 1,014,435 of record NW_015505212.1, read on the forward strand.
CCTGCAAAAGTTTCCTGAGCCTTCAAAATGGTCTCTGAGTTTGGTTCACTAGGCTACACAATCATGGGGAAGACTGCTGATCTGACAGTTGTCCAGAAGGCAATCATTGACACCCTTCACAAGGAGGGTAAGCCACAATCATTCATTGCCAAAGAAGCTGGCTGTTCACAGAGTGCTCTATCCAAGCATGTTAACAGAAAGTTGAGTGGAAGGA
>NW_015505212.1:1016705-1036850 GCF_001515645.1 Sinocyclocheilus grahami
TTTTTGTTAAATGTGAGCCAAAATCATCACAATTAAAAGAACCAAAGACTTAAACTACTTCAGTCTGTGTGCATTGAATTTATTTAATACACGAGTTTCACAATTTGAGTTGAATTACCGAAATAAATGAACTTTTCCACAACATTCTAATTTATTGAGATGCAGCTGTATATTAGATAGCAACTTGTCTTTAGAAAGTCATATTTCCCATGTTACAAAAACAGCATTCTTCCATCTTAGAAACATTGCCAAGTTATGAAACATGTTACCCGTTTCTGATGCAGAAAAGCTAGTTCATGCATTCATGACCACTAGACTGGACTATTGTAATGCACTGCTAGGTGGTTGTCCTGCATCTTCAATAAACAAGCTACAGGTAGTCCAAAATGCAGTGGCTAGAGTCCTTATCAGGTCAAGAAAATATGATCATATTACCCCAATTTTACAGTCTCTGCACTGGCTAGCTATTAAGTTCCATATCAGTTACAAAATATTATTACTTGCCTTTAAGGCTCCTGCGTACCTAACTAGTCTTCTACCATGCTACAATCCATCACGCTCCCCAAGGTCGCAAACTCGGGACTTTTGGTAGTACCTAGGATAGCAAAGTCCACTAAAGGAGGTAGAGCTTTTTCGCATTTGGCTCCCAAACTCTGGAATAGCCTTCCTGATAACGTTCGGGGTTCAGACACACTCTCTCTGTTTAAATCTAGATTAAAGACACATCTCTTTGGCCAAGCATTCAAATAATGCATCTCATAATCTTGTACTGCAGTTATATCTGATCAAATGCTCATTATTATTTGTTTCTCTGTTTTTGCCATGGGATGTTAGGATTTACACAAGCTTCAGTCTGGATCCAGAACACCTGAGAAGAGATGATGCCAACCTCTCAGAGGACCTCAGATGATGCCAACCCTGAAACAACATACAGAACTACCACATTTTGCTATAAGTTTGATTGCATCATATAATAATTGCTGTTAATAGTGTTCATTGTCTGTTTGATTACGTCTTTAATTGATTTTTCCTTACATTTCTGCCATATGTACCTTAACTGACAGTCACCACTAATAAGCTACCACTAAATATTGTAGAAACTTAAAGTAATTATGTCCCCTCTGGATGCAACGAATGCCTCGTTTATAATGGGGTTTCATGTTTTTGTCTCATCGCTCCGGCCTGACAGGTCATCATCACAGTATGGTGAGGGGCGTAACATTTACGTCTTGAGGTATTCAGCCAATCACAACGCACTGGATAGTTGGCCAATCACAGCACACCTTGCTTTTTCAGACCGATGAGCTTTGTAAAAATCTATGCATTTCAGAAAGGCGGGCACAGAGGTGAAACAATAATGTACTGTATGTGGAAAATAATGTGTTTTTTGAACCTTAAACCGCATAAACATTTCATTACACAAAATATACAAAATAATGTTCTTTTTAGCAGCATCATATGACCCCTTTAATTTGCTTGAATTGAATATACACACACACAAACACATATATATATCCACATATACATACACACATATACAGTATATATACACATATACATACACACACATACAGTATATACATACATATACACATATACATCTATATACACACATATATACATACATATAAATATATATAAGTGCAAGTACGTTTTTAATAGTTAAAGAATTTGCCACTGACGATTCAAACGCGAGTTTTGAGCAGTGTAGAGTAGCGCTTGTTTGTCGTTTCTCCGATCACAAATGCAGAAATGGTTTTATGTTTACGCGGTGCGATACGCAACGCAACGCGTAAAAAGACAGTATAAGCCAGTATAATCCGTAATTATGTCCCCACTGGATGCAACAAATGCCTTGTTTTTAATGGGTTTTTGGTTTTGTCTCATCGTGCTGGGACACGGCATCACAGTATGGTAAGGGGCGTAACATTTCCGTCACATGCTTGAGGTATTCAGCCAATCACAACGCACTGGATAGCTGGCCAATCAGCGTACACCTCGCTTTTCAGAACGATGAGCTTTGTAAAAATCGACGCGTTTCAGAAAGGCGGGGCATAGAGGAGCAACAATAATGTACATTATGTGGAAAATAATGTGTCTTTTTAACCTTAAACCGCATAAACACATTGCATTACACCAAATACACAACATAATGTTGTTTTAGCAACGTCATATGACCCCTTTAAGCAGTAATTAGGAGTTTATTGAGGCAAAAGTCTTAGTTTGTAGTTAGGTAATAGCAAGAATTGGACCTTAAAGGGGTCATAGGATGCCCATTTTCCACAAGTTGATATGATTCTTTAGGGTCTTAATGAAAAGTCTGTAACATAGTTTGGTTAAAATTTCTCAATGGTAGTGCAAAAAACACCTTTTTTACCCTGTCAAAAACAGCTCTTTTCAGATCAAGCCATTTTTGTAGCATTTTATTTTTAAATGTTAATGAGCTCTGCTGACCCCGCCCCTCTCTTCCGAGCTGCTCTCAGAGAGACCGTTTACTTTAGCCACATTCATCGTGAAACTTGCTAATTAGCACATTATTAGGAAAGGTGATTTGCAAAGATTCATTACAAAGCATTATACTCACTTCTTCTGTAGATGAGGCTGTCCCAGTGCTTCTGATTTTACAAATGTATTAGTATATGTTGAAATTCATTAATAAATGCTGTAGAAGTACTGTCCATTCTTAGTTCATGTCAACTAATGTAGTTAACCTATGTTAACAAATGAAACCTTATTGTCAAGCGTTACCAAATACCATGACTAAGTGCAGTATCTAGTTCATTATATCAGTAACAAGTCATGGGGACATGGCAACCTTTACTGAGAATGAACCTCCTCCTCATTGATTGGACAAAATGCATAAAAAAATCTGGGATTTAAACCTGCAACCACCCGGTTCATGCCATTTAACTCTTAAGTTAAACTGATGGGGTAAAGTTCACTGGTAGATCCAACTAAAATGACGGTTTACACGGGAGATGGGAACCTGCCACCCCAAAATTCCTCCTCTAATCACAGCTTAAGTCACTTACAACATTCTTGGGGTATTTAAGCGGCCGGGGGGACTGTGTAGGTGGGGGGAGGGCGACAAGAGGATTATCTTATATTTCATAGGTAGTGCAAAACTGCTGCTCTTAAGTGCTTCACGTGGTTATATTATGTCAAACATATCGGCTAATCTAGTATGAGCGAAGTGCCGCTCAGGCTAAAATCAGCTATTTCAAAACAAACACTGCAAACTGTTCCACAAACCGCTCTTAAACCTAAGCCTCATTAACACTGATCTACTGATGGCTGCCATTCTGATGATCACATGGACCTGTCGGCTCAGGTTTAGCGAGACGGATGGGACATTTCTGGAATGGTAACGGCTAGTTGAACATTTGTATGTTTTATAGAGTTCAACAAACCAAAACATTCCAACATAATGTTCTCCGAGACTGAACTGAAATATGTGGAAGACACAATGTGAACAAAAATATAGTTTTTAAGTGATGCAACTCTAGGCCACATCTAAAACAATTAATAAAATAATCAATCATTGTTTTTAGGCCTAACAGTGATATGCATTTCTTGACTTAAGTGCAATATTTAAAGCTATTCTGAAAACCTTTCAGCATGTATCAAGAAATTTAGCAATTATTCCTATTTATAAAATAGGGACATGCAGGAGCATCATGCATCCGTTTTTTTGGGAACAGTTTGAACTGAAAGGGCAGATGATGACAGTTTTCATTTGTTTCAAGGTGGCTGGACCTCAAGATGTAAAAGTTTACCTACAAGAAATAAGGTCAGATATGCTCCTGAATGCCCATAATGCTTCTGGAGTAATGAGTTAAGGCCCGTTCACACTATACCGGTATTATTCACACCAGCGGACGCTATCATCCGTTTATTCTAAGCACACGCTTGCCTCGATTGATTCTGATTGGGCGTCAATCTTTTTATCGGTCATCAGCTGGAAAAAATCATTCTAAAAGTGATTCCAACAATATCGTTTCCCCGTGCCTTTATCGTTATAGCTGTAGTGTGGACTCTGCTATTCTTTAATATTGAGAGCGATTTTTAGAACTATATCCTTATCGTTATCTTTATACTTATCGTCCTTGGTGTGAACAGGCCTTTCCTCAAGAATACGGTCTACTTCTGAAATCTGTAAGAAATAGCCGGTTGATAACTTCAAAAGGAACCTAAACACTGAATACTATATTGCAATTAATAAATACTAACCAAACCAACAGCTATGCAAGGTGCTTTCGTGTAATCTTAACACAATCAAGAGTTTAAACAACATTTTATAGAAAAAGAGCAATATAATTTGAAAATAAATATGCTGTACTACATTACACAGACACAAAAAAGATGTTAATATTCAACATATTTACATAGAGTAAATAAATAATGTAAAACTCCAATCAAGTCAGACCACATCTGATCATACTGTTTGAGCTTGTTAGATCTTATAGTAGAAGTAAATGGTGATGTGGGTTTGACCTATATTTACATTTGGCTGCTATATTGTTATTCAATACATATGTCACACTGACATCAGGACTGTTTCACCAAAACATACACATGCACGCGCTCAAACATACACACACAAAATCACATTTACACGGTTTGTTTGTTAGAGATCACACGGCACACACACATCTGCAGCAAGGCGGCAAAGTCAAGGCAGTTGGCAACACAACTCACTGATCAGTATTAGGAATGTTTCTCTGTTCATCTACGGAAAATAAAACAGGATGAAAAGCTTTTTTTCCCTCCGGACAGCCATGGAGGTTTGCAGACAATAAAGGGTGAGAAGATCCATCTTAACATAACACTGCACATAAATAGGTCAAATTAAATACAAAGAGATAGAATACTAAAAATATAAAAAAAAAAATCATAAATTACTGAATTGCTTAGGGGAACAGATTTGGACTAAAATTCCAAGACTAGCTGAACGACAACGAAAGACCTAGCACAAAATCGTCATCTTAAATCCCCAGTAGTGTGGAAGCATGGAATCTAATCACACGATCTACACAAAGTGGTTTCCAAACATGTCAAAGAATGAATATCCCTTTAAGGAGTGAATATGACCAAAATCCTCTTAGGTTTGCCTTGTCAAGGTCAGAGCTCTGGTGCTAACATTTACCACAGCGGCCAGTGGGTTTCCATGGCAACTTTCCAATGACAGAATCAGTTCAGTCTTCCGTCAAAACTCATTGTTCTCAGTGTTCACGTACTGGGAGGAATGATTCCACAGCGCGTAGTGGACGCTGGCGAATTGTTGCAGTCCTCCAAACATTTCATTTGCGCTTTAGATTCACATGAAAAACCGCACAGCAGACCCAAATCCAGTGATGTGTTTCGTTGAGTGATTTTGAGTACGACTTTATGCACGCCAGCCGAGATCAGAAACTATTACGCAGGTCTTTTCCGAAGACCATTTAGCAGCAAATCAAATCCTGTGCTTTCAGTCTCTCGCTTCGCTTAACACACACACGAACATCATGAAAATATACAGAGAGAACATTTCATTGACTATTAGCCCTCCACCTCCCCCAAACCCCTTCACTTCATTCGCTCAATATCTCCGGGATGGAAAAATGAGACCAAAGTTCAAAGCTGAAAGTTCAAAGTGCTGTGAATTATTGTGAAATATTCCTTCATGTCAGAGTCCATTCTCAAGTCAGTTCGGTTCACCTCCTTGGTTTGTCACATCTGGGAAAGTAAGTGGAAAAATCACAAATGAAATCTCTATAATATCCCAATTATTCACCCTAGACAGGAATATTAAACCTTCGCTCAAGGTTTCTGCCAAAAAGGTTCCTTCTCACAGAGTATCTTCTATGGTTTCAGAAGAGATGCATCAATGTCTTAACCTGAACTCAGATTTAAACAACTCCAAAATTTCTCATGAAATTGTCTCTTTACACTCTTATCCATACATAAACAACTACATTTAGGAGAAATGAGTTGATATTTAAAGAAGCAGCAGTTGTTTGTATGGAAAAGGGCAACATGAACATTCTACCAAACATCTCCGGTTGTCTCCAAAGTGCAACTTCTGAGCAACACATCTTTTGTCAAGGGATGTACATGACAATACAGAAACAGGAAAGCCAGTCTTGCACTAGCATGTGTAGATACACAAGAAAGTGTAGATTCACGAACACACCTGCAGGTCCTTTCGTTGAGTTCTAGTTGTCTAGACCTGCAGTCGGCTTCAGAGTGTTTACAGGAGCACTGACACGTCTCGGGGTCTTGAACAAACAACCTTCTTCTCTTTTCAGAGCATGTAGAACAGCAAGGCTCACACTGACTACTAAAACAAGACAGAATGCGAGAAAAGGAAAAGGATTGGGGGAGATTACAGCAGACACATAGTCATGGCAAATATTATTAAACAGTTTCACTCAAACACACACACACACACACACACACGGTAAGTCAAGCAGTAAGTTTTTTGAGCCACCCTCGTCTGGTACAACGGGTTTTGCCCCTTCTAAGGGTCCGAGAGGGTTTTGTAGAGTGTGAATAGCTGACATTAGGCAGAAAGTGGCCATGCACCAGCAAGCTCAGTTGATGCAAGAAAATAATGAAAACAACAATAATCGGTTTCAGAAAAGCATAATGGAATAAAAGTCAAGAGAGAGCGCAGTGCATGAAAATCCAGTGTTTCTGTTTATTGCTTTTTGTAGTGTTGGATCAGGGTCATCAGGACACATGTACAGTAAAAAACGCTGGACTCCAAGAGGAAGATTCACACATATTTGAGCCAACTGACCTTATCTGAAGCAAATATTTCTCTGAGGACAGGCTTATCAAAGCTACAGTCTAAAATTCTACATTTAACCCTAACTTTAATTCACAACAGTTTTAAGACCTATTTACACAAAGTCTGAATGTTTGGCATGTAAAACATGCACAAGATTTTATTTGACACATTATAATTGAGAGAAAGAGGATCGTGTTAGGGAAATGTCACAACCCACACAAGCATCTCAATGTTTTTTTTGAGCATTAAGTCACAGCTCTGGCCACAATAAGATTTTACATCCAAATCTTCTTGGGGAATGTCAAAAATTCAGTGTGAATAGTCGTGGTGCAAAATAACTACTTTCATGCTGTTTTGTCTAAACAAGCCTCAAATCTAATTTAACTTTTTATATATAAACACAAACCCCAGCCCTCAGAAAAATACTGACCTCAAAAGCATCAGTCCCACAGGAGCAGACTGTCCCCATGTTCGTATTTCTTTGCCCTTTCATTCTCATTGAAACACAATTAATTTCCCAATTACTGGGAGAAGCACCAAAGTAAACAGGCAGTTTTGACTTTCGTAATGCTGTGCAGCAGAGCTCACAAAGCACGACAAGACCAAACTCACAGCAATGAATTTAAAAAACCATCTCACACAATCCTTCTCATATGTCAGAGAGGACATGACCGATGCGAGGATGACGGTAAGTCCTAATACAATTGTGAGAACAAAAAACATTCCAAAAACAGGAAGCAGCACAAACAAGTTTGTGATTCCAACACAAAATTTTGCAATAGATTAGTACCATCGACTGAAAGCCATGCTGGGTGGATCGGGTGAGTTTGTATGTCGGCTACCTCCTCACTACCTCCTGCAATGATAGAGCTTGATTTATTGGGCACAACCTATAGAGCTCAACTGTAGGGTTCCAGAAATAGAAATCCCATTCATTTTCTCCATTAAAAAACAGACAGACCTATGAGCTCACAGGCTGTTAAGGGGTGGTGCTTTTGCAGATGGTGCATTTGCGATTTTTCATTTCTGAAATCCCATGAAGCGCTGCACTAGTTACAATCCTTAAACGAGATCCTGAGAACCTGAAAACCAACCTTGGAAATGAGAACAAGTCTCTTTCAAAAGATAGCTTCTGAGACCCCTGATCGACAACTTCCATAAAGCACTGCTAATGATGAAATCCAAGAAGCTTCTACACCCGTAATCAATGTATATATTTGATTATTTTGCAACAAGCATCTCATATAAGATGAATCGTCTCTGTATAATTTTTTTTACGCTTGTATTCAATGACTTGTCAGACTTGTTAGTGTATTGTGGCTATTGTTTGGATTACATCATTCACAACGCTGCATGGGATGAATAGTTCATTCTCTCATAAAAGACTACTATTTTCCAAATACTTTCTTCGTTCGAATCAAAAGTTGTAGTCATGTGATTCGTCTTGGTTTGGTTGAAGGCTTAGCAATCTTTACAGATGAAGTTTTTGAAATGCCTAAGGAGAATGAATAGAAAATGAATGGGAAAATAATTCTGACTGAAAAAGCGGGTGGTTGCGCTCTACTTGATTTGTACCAAAAAAAAGTCCTAAACAATTTGACCAAACTTGTCAATGTTAATGGTTTTAGCATGTGCTTCGGCGTTAGTGAGTCAAGCTCTGTGAAAGCAGAGATCGGGCATGTGGTTTTGTGGGATGGTCAGTTTTAATTAAGTGGCGGAGGAGCCGATGGATTAATGGCAATTAACAACGTCCGACAGGAATGCACTGATTAAAGGAGGCATAAAATCTCCTCCCAAATTAATTTGACGACCAAGAGTGCCACACTCAGGTGCAGGTGAGAGGAGGTGAACGCAGAGGTGACATACAAATCCCGCTTTTTTTCACAGTTTTTCTTTCTCTTTCGCTTTTGGCCTTTGCCCTTCCGGGGTTTTCTGGAAAGGGAACATGACAAACAAAGAAGAACATCGAGAAACAAAATCTGAATCAGGGTTGTAGCATAAGATCATCCAACACAGCTTGCAATGAACGTAGTGCTAAAATGATCCAGATGGAAACAATAGCAAACATGTCTCTTCTTATTCTTGTATAAGTTCCTGACACAATAGCAAACTCCGTGAGACGTGAATTAGAAATTAAAAGCCAGCCAGGCTCTGGGGAAATTCGTCAATTCTTCACATTCTCTCACACGAAGACATTACAATAAATAAGACGTTAAATCTTCAAAAGCTTCAGTAACGTATGAAGGATTCCGGGCAAACTAATTCATTCCGAGCCAAAGCTCAACATCTACTGGTGAGTTTTAACTCTCATTTTAGCGACTTCTAATCAGAATACTGATCAATCAGCAAATCAACACACCGCATTGGCGACACACGCATCCATTTATCTTTCAAAAAGCAGAGGATCCTGGCATATCACGTCAGACAGCAAGAATGTGAACCTTCCCCTATCTCACAATCACAGTACGAACTGAAGTACCGCGGTTCAGTATATGGTTATTTGCATTAGTGGTTGACCAATATAGGTTTTTCAATGCGCAATGAAAATAACTGAATTGCAAGATGTCCAATAGAGATGCAATTGAGACTAAAAATGTTTGAAAGCATTGACTTAATTTTATGAATCATTTCATAAAGGCGTCTCTTACAAACATTACGAAGTTGAAGCTCTTTAAACAGAACATCAGAACTGTACCGTTGACACATCAGGCGGGTTATTATCTATGATTACATTTATTGTTTTCAGAGGTCAGATTCAATCATGTTATGAGGCAGTTGTCTTTGAACACAGTGAGGAACAGCTTCTGTGTCAAAGGGCCACTTGTTTACCAGAACCAGAAAGCATTTCAACTTTTTAACCCCCTTGAGATAACCCCTGACCAGTAACACATCAGCCACAAGATCAACACCCTCTGCAATAGCGTCAACTTCAGTAAACTTTTTAAACACTTCGGCCCGTTTTCTTTGACAAGAGGGAGTCATCAGAGAGGGGTTGACTGACCACTGCGGTATCTCTGACGAGTGGAAACGGCCTCGTGAGCAAACGCACAAAACGCTGTCTTATCGCCCGACGTAAAGACACTTCAGAGATGACAAATCCCTCTCTTACCTCAGTGAACCTCAGATCATAAATCAGAGCTTAGAGATGAATGTGGGGTGAGGGCATTGAACAAGCGGGTGAAACTCGCACACCTGTTCACGCAGCTCTTTACACACCTGAGGTGCTGAATTTACACCCAAGAACCCAACGTGCGATGACATGAAGATATCAAACAGGAAGTGAGATCAGACAGTAGTGTAAGGGTCAGAGAGTATCTATAGACGGTTGTATTAAAGTGGTCATATGATGCTGCTAAAAAGAACATTATTTTGTGTGTAATGAAATGTGTTTATGCGATTTAAGGTTAAAAAAACACATTATTTTTCACATACTGTACATTATTGTTTCTCCTCTATGCCCCGCCTTTCTGAAACGCGTCGATTTTTACTAAGCTCATCGTTCTGAAAAAGCAAGGTGTGCTCTGATTGGCCGAATTCCTCAAGCGTGTGACGGAAATGTTACGTCCCTTAACATATTGTGATGCCTGTGGCAACCACATATGATGACCCCGGGCTGGACTCCGCTTTGTTCATGGTGAAAGCCGATCCAGCGATCGACAGCGCGAAGCTGAAGTATATCTTCAGCGACCAGCGCGGATCAGCTCCAGGCATGACGAAGCAGATATCGCCCTCTTTTGGAAGGCCAAACAAAGCAGTTTCGCTTTCACAACAAAGCACACAGCGCCTTCACGATATGGTGGTGTAGTAACAATACTACAGCGAGAATAAAAGTTACGCCTTCTTTCTTTGCGAGAACATTTGGGCGGAGTTATGCAAATCTTCCCAGATAGTGACATGGGTATGTGGGGGCGTGTTAGAACGAGCCGTTTTAGGTAGGTGTGGCTGACTCTTAACTTTTATAAAGAATATCTCTTTGGATTTGAGACTTTAGTCTTTGCAGATCTTCTTTATGCACCAAGAGCTTGTAACACTCCAAAGAGAAAGGAAAAATTGAAATCGCATCATATGACCCCTTTAACAAAAGCAGTAGTTCTGGTCTTGTGCTAGGGATGGGCAATATAGCTAAAAATTACATCTGTATATAATAATAATATATATTTAGAACTGCAATAAAAAAAAAGTCAGAATAGTAAGATAAAAAGTCATTAACCGTTTTAAATTTTTTATTTCATGGCAGAAACAAGACTTTTTTTCACAATTTTCACAATTCAGACTTTTCTTCTGAGAATTGTGAGTTTATATCTAACAATTCAGAATTTATATTATTTATAAAGTTCAAATTGTGAAGAAAAAAAAGGCAGAATTGTGAGATAAAAGTCACAATTACCTTAAGTAAATAAGCTTCCATATATTTGTTCTATAAAGACTTTCATAAAGTGGAGCAATCATTTCAACTAAACAGCCATCGTAGTTGTAAAATACAGTAAATACATACTTTAAAATAAACAAGGCATGTTTACCACACAATTTTTCACTAAGTAAAGGCTATTTAGGAAGAATGTATATGTATTATTATAAGAGATAGTAATAATTTAACTAAATACATTAAAGCACTGAATGCATTTATTTTTTGAGTGATAAACAAATGGCTGAATCAGAGCTGAACTGATTCACTGAAATAAATACTTTTGAAAAAAATCTTTGTCTAACCCCCGGTTTCACAGACAAGGCTTAAGCTAGTCCCAGACTAAAATGCATGTTTGAGCGGTCTCAACTGAAAATATCTTGCTCTGACTTAACTTAAAATGTGTAAGTGCCGTTGTTCTGTGTCAAGATGAACACCTGTAATGTTTTCTTCGAAGGCATTTTTGTAAAAGTTGCTTAAATATCTTAATTTAGCTAAGACCTAGTCACGGTCAAATAGAAAACATATTCACAATATTATCTACATTTATATTGCTAGCAAAAATATTTTATACTTTCTATATATATCGCCCAGTCCTAGCTTTTGCTTAGCTTTAGTTTGACAATTGTGCCACTGATGATTTTCCAGATCTAAATCACCTGTTCGCTTGGTTCAACAACAATGAAGCGCTCCACTGTTCTCTCACGATCAGATTTTATGGCTTTATGTAACATGAAAAGCAGGGAGATGAGATGAAAGGATCAGGAAGAAAAGGAAAGCAGGAAGGAATACACCTAGCTGGAGATAAGGGTGACTGAGATAACGGCTGGGAGATTGATGGAGGGGAAGATGACAAAATAGAGCGAGAGTAAAAGCATGCACACACATACAACATCACCACACGAGAACAACCAGACTCACTTTTTTTTCTTCTCCAGAACATCTTTCCTCAGCCTGAAAGAGCAAGAAAAAAGCGACCCATTACCTCAGTGAACATGTTTAAAGGCTATTTAGGAAGAATGTATATGTATTATTATAAGAGATAGTAATAATTTAACTAAATACATTAAAGCACTGAATGCATTTATTTTTTGAGTGATAAACAAATGGCTGAATCAGAGCTGAACTGATTCACTGAAATAAATACTTTTGAAAAAAATCTTTGTCTAACCCCCGGTTTCACAGACAAGGCTTAAGCTAGTCCCAGACTAAAATGCATGTTTGAGCGGTCTCAACTGAAAATATCTTGCTCTGACTTAACTTAAAATGTGTAAGTGCCGTTGTTCTGTGTCAAGATGAACACCTGTAATGTTTTCTTCGAAGGCATTTTTGTAAAAGTTGCTTAAATATCTTAATTTAGCTAAGACCTAGTCACGGTCAAATAGAAAACATATTCACAATATTATCTACATTTATATTGCTAGCAAAAATATTTTATACTTTCTATATATATCGCCCAGTCCTAGCTTTTGCTTAGCTTTAGTTTGACAATTGTGCCACTGATGATTTTCCAGATCTAAATCACCTGTTCGCTTGGTTCAACAACAATGAAGCGCTCCACTGTTCTCTCACGATCAGATTTTATGGCTTTATGTAACATGAAAAGCAGGGAGATGAGATGAAAGGATCAGGAAGAAAAGGAAAGCAGGAAGGAATACACCTAGCTGGAGATAAGGGTGACTGAGATAACGGCAGGGAGATTGATGGAGGGGAAGATGACAAAATAGAGCGAGAGTAAAAGCATGCACACACATACAACATCACCACACGAGAACAACCAGACTCACTTTTTTTTTTTCTCCAGAACATCTTTCCTCAGCCTGAAAGAGCAAGAAAAAAGCGACCCATTACCTCAGTGAACATGTTTGTTTGTGTGCACACAACAAACACACTTATAATTAAAGACCTGCACACAGAGGCGGTCAAACGTCCACTTACACCCCTCAGTTATATTAATACAGCTAGAAATACAATTACAGAGCAGATAATAGCAGACCAATAATAAAAGAAAAGGAAGTGGGTGAGTTTATAAAATTGTCCCCAAAGGTTAAATCTGACAGCTTTTCTTTGGTGACAATCTTCCTTTCAGTAAAAAGTCTTCATTTTTGTTCAAGAGTAACAAATACTTCTAAATAAAAATACATAAAATAAATTCTAAAAATGGAAAAGGTTTTCTTAAGGGGTAAGAACAGGATTTGTATTTTAGCTATAAAAAAGTATCTGTGCGTATGTATGCGTGTTGAAATGAGGCTTCTTACCGACACTGGCATTCACTGTGTTCTGCAAAACTCATGAAAAATTCACCCTGATGACGGAGCGGTTTCAGTCTTTTAATCTACAGAAGAAAGCAATAACACGTTAAAACAGCACATCATAGACAGTGTTACGTAAAACCCTACCTAAAAATCGGCTACTCTTATTCAGGAGAAACCCTGTTGGCTTGGCCAAAAAGAGACAGATAAAGGGTTTGAGTGTGGGAGACAAAGCAGAGGAGTGTAGGGTTTCCAAAAAGTAGACTTAACAAGATTCAGACGGATAGCGGAAGAAGAAAAAAAGAGAGATAAAAAAAGGGAGCAACAATCTGGAAGTCTCTGACCTCCAAGGTAATGTTGTATGTGACGGTAGGGGTGCATTCCATCATCTCATCATTGCAGCACCCAGCACAGCGGGTGAGAACCACACAGGACGGGATGAAGATATGTTCTATGTCATCAGGGTATTCCTGATGAATTTCCACCAGCACTTCCCGAGGACGGCAGAGAGACTTATTATACACTTCCATGAATGGCACCACTGCAAGTTAAAGAAAAGGGGAAATCAGTCTCTTTTTTTTTTTGCCAAAAATGTCAGCCAAGAGTTGCACCACTGAGAGCGAGACGGTCTTTGCTCTTATTCAAGGCCAACACTGTTTGGAAATTTTTGTGACTGAGTGGTGTCCATTTGTACCATGTACATTCCTTGTGTTGCGCTCTGCAAACTTAAAAAAAACAACACCCCAAAACATGTTTAAGTAGCCTGTGTGTATGTCCTGTGCAGCTGTGTGTCTGGTTCTCTGGGTTTAGCAGAGATTGAGCAATGAGTGGTCTGGCATTGCTTACTCCAAATTATCCCTGGGAGGTTTGTGTGTTGAGAAGTATTACAAACCACAGTGGATTGAGAGCTTCTAATAAATACTACAAATTTATCCGAAACTATGCAGTGTCAGTTTGATTAAAGGCATAGAAGCTTTCCTTCACCCGTCCACCAGAGGGGGCTACACTCAGTGAATCTGTACATGTCCAATCTCTGGATGACACCATTGAGTGCCAGAAGAAATTTACCATCATATGTGCTTCTGCCTCCCTCCCTGGGTATGTAGGCACTCTGTGGTAAAAAAAAAAAAGAAGAAGACATTTTAGTCAAAAATTTATATTTATACAACTGTACAGTTGTACATATTAATTCATAATTGTTAGTCACATGAGTCCCAACGGGTTTGACTAGTTATTAACCACCACATTACCACAGGTTTAGGATGATGCAACAAATTACCTAATTTAATTTCAAAGTCAAAGTTCATCATAAAACTTAATAGTGTTAGCTATCACAAAGAAGTATTCTTTTCTGGCTTGTGTATATAGTTAAACATTGCATTTTTAAAATATAATGTAACTCAAGTAAACTGATCAACAACTCAAGTCTGAAACTCAAACTCAAGTTAACTCAGGTTAAGTTGCAAAAACCTGACATTTAAGAAATTCACTAGAGATATGACTTTGACTCCTAATGAGAGACTAAAGATAACAGATAAAAAGGTGTCAATCATGAAAATAACGTGAAAGACAAACTTTTTTTTTTTTTAATTGTTGTGCAACAGGGTTTCTAACACTAATCTATAGAATACAGAAAACTATTAATGAAAAAAAAAGACTTGGCCTTGAAAGACCCTAGACTTGATTTAGACTTGGCCTTGATAGTTTTCTGTCACTTGGACTCTGCATCAGAGCTGTGAACATTTCAGTTCTCAGACGCTTCAGATTTCGCAAAAAGCTCCATGGAGAGGCCATGTGCATTTGAAGCTTTTTACTCACTTTAACAGACCGGCTTAGCTTTTTCTTGGGTTTCATATGGGTTAACATTTTTTCACATTATTCCATTGCATTAAGTACAAACTTCTCATCAAACTGCATGGTTAACAATTGTATTTGCATTTATGCATG
Source organism: Sinocyclocheilus grahami (assembly GCF_001515645.1). NCBI lineage: Eukaryota > Metazoa > Chordata > Actinopteri > Cypriniformes > Cyprinidae > Sinocyclocheilus > Sinocyclocheilus grahami. The sequence continues at coordinate 1,032,082 of NW_015505212.1, forward strand.
TCCTTGAATATAACACTTCAAATGTCATCAAGAACAAGTCTCTCTGGAATAAAACATTGATAAAAAGGTGTCAATCATGAAAATAACGTGAAAGACAAACTTTTTTTTTTTAATTGTTGTGCAACAGGGTTTCTAACACTAATCTATAGAATACAGAAAACTATTAATGAAAAAAAAAGACTTGGCCTTGAAAGACCCTAGACTTGATTTAGACTTGGCCTTGATAGTTTTCTGTCACTTGGACTCTGCATCAGAGCTGTGAACATTTCAGTTCTCAGACGCTTCAGATTTCGCAAAAAGCTCCATGGAGAGGCCATGTGCATTTGAAGCTTTTTACTCACTTTAACAGACCGGCTTAGCTTTTTCTTGGGTTTCATATGGGTTAACATATTTTTTCACATTATTCCATTGCATTAAGTACAAACTTCTCATCAAACTGCATGGTTAACAATTGTATTTGCATTTATGCATGTCCTTGAATATAACACTTCAAATGTCATCAAGAACAAGTCTCTCTGGTTAAAATGTTCTGAAGGTTGGCTCAAATCCTAACTTAAATGACTGATATCTCTACATTGTGATCTCCAGAGGCCGAATATGTTGTTAGCCGGTCCGTCTGAAGCGCTAGACTGTAGCTGCGTCTTTAAAGCGTAATAATATCACTAAGGAGTCTATGATAGGGCCTTCACGAAAACCGACAACATACTTCCAAACTGTTGAATGGACTCTGATTGTGTATATCGTTGAATTCCCCCGGTTGTATCCTGTCTACAGACTTCAATGGCTCACTGTGGGCTGGTCCGATTTGCTTGTTCAAGTGATTTTGAATAGCTTGGCAAGACATGGTCAATGACCTCGCAAGGGGACACACAAGGACGTCCAATATAGTGGCGCAGGGACATTACATTCGAAACAACAGTATTTACATTTCAACCAATACGTCGGGTGCATTCTCTATACATGCACAAGCGTCTAAAACTTACCTTGACAGCTGAAAAATACAGAAGCGTCACAAGAAATAACTGGAGCACGCGAACGGCAAAGTTCATGATTAAATTTATAAGGCGAATAAATCTTTTTAAAACCCTATCCGATGATAGGCGGACTTTAGCAAACGCATTGGTAAAGGTCTCGGAAAGCAAGTTAGACATGAGTACAGGCTTCTTCACAAGGGGTCCGACCTATAGGGGCAACGAGAATCCCATGTTGGTCCCAAAACACGCATTCAGACACCTGAGAGAGAGAGAGAGAGATTGAGATCCACGGCAAGTGTGTTAGAGCGTCTCTCAGCTGTTGCCGATTATTTTCAGAATATCCAGAAATATGAGAATCCAGGACGCAGGTCCTCTCACATTGTTGAAAAGTAAACTAAAATTTTCTTCCAAGGCTATTACAATCCACATCACAAAAGTAATCCCATGCTTAGCCTGCCGCCCGTCTCCAAGTGCATTGGGTTCATTAGGAATGGGACGCGGAATGGATCAGAAACTCTCTCTCTGATACAGATCTGAGTATTGCAGCCACTGTGTTTTATTAGTGGAGCGTACAGTGACACCAGTGGGAACACAAAGGCGCTGAGAAGAGAATGCAAAATCCAAGCGCACTTCTAGTCCCTACGAATGAACGTTGCTTTAATTCCGCTTCCTGTTGGATTTGTCGTCTCGCTCTCGCCGTTATGAATGATCAGCGACGCCGCCGTTCCCCGGTTTTAACGACCAGCTTCAGCTGTCGGTCCGTTCTGCGATTGAATCCACGCCATTGGACGAGTCACCGCGATGGGCGTGTCCATAGTGGTGTCAGCGTGGACTTCTCGGGCGTTCAGCGATGAGTCAGTGCGCAGATCTTCCCTCGAATGATAACTGAAAGAGAAACGAGATGTCGCTATCTGCTTACAGCGGACTGGCATCAGTTATGTTTAGGTGCATGCTATAAAACGGGCATTATGGCTAGCGTTTAATCACTTGGGCCAACAGTTATATTCCTCTTATTGCAAGTTTGCATTTTGATTGGTCAGTCCCGGTCAGCTCATTTTGAATAATGACTGTTGTCCATGGCTGTATAAATGACTAGCACTGCGTATGTTCTAATAAAATCATTTCAAGTCAAATTCAAAATAGTTTTATTATACATCAAAATATAGCCTATCATTAAAACATTTCCGTTTTGGGGGGGGAAGTAAATGTATACAAGGCGACACAGTGTATAGCCTAGTGAGCCATCGTTACAGAATGAATGTACATTATATTTTATATATTTGTACGCTTAACAGGTGAGCTCAAAAGTCAGAGACCAGACCACCACTAAGGAAAAAAAGAAAAATCTGAATTTCGAAATGCCTTGACCTATTTGCATGATGATAGAATTAAATAGGGCATGATCTTTATCCATTTTTAAAAACCAAGGAGAGGGAGTGGTCATGGTGAAACAGCCAATAATTTTGCATCTCTGGAAAGCCCTGAATGTGGTCTGTACAGGACATCCAGACTTAAAACTGTGACATGTGGGCTCTCAGAGAAATTCACTCAAATATAATGTCCACTACAGAGGCAAAAACTCCATAGCTGGCTCTCAGGAGGATATATATATATATATATGAATTAACAATAATAAGTATGCCTAATACCCGCTGCGTAATGCATGGTTGTAGCTACGTGCAGAAGCGTAGCGGTCTACAGTATGTGCGTAATAGCTGTTTGAATATCATCCGCATCACCTGACGGCAGAGCTGACGCATTTTTGGGGGGCTTCTCGGTCATCTGCAAGGTTGCGTGTAAAACGGGAAGCGTGATCACATGTGTAAGTGTGTGTGTCCATCACCACGTACAGGTGTTTTTTTTTTTTTTTTGCCTCAACGGGAAAGTTTTTCCGCATGTGGCAATTTCACACGTAGGCAGCTGTGAATCGAGTAAATTCAGGATAGATTTTCATGTATAACTTAAGTGGTTTCGAACAAAATCCATCTCTCATCTTATTACATAAATTCCCCATAGACTTGATGACACTTGGTTTATGAGACTAAAAGCGTCTTATAAGCTATCTCTATTTTAATTAAAAAAATAAAAGTTCCTCACTCATTTGGTTTACTGTAAGTTGCATTGGCGCCATCTGCCTGTCACTACACGTATAGCACGTGTAGGGGGCTTGTGCGTGTTGCCATGTCCACTTAACACAAGCAATAAATATATACTTACAAATATGGACATATTATTAATAGATAATATGGACACTTATAAATAGTTACCATTTTTGGGCTTATTTCCACGAGCATAAAGTCGCATATTTTTTATTGCTTTTATAATACTACCATAAATCAGATCAACATAGTCAAGCAATTCCCCTTAATCCATAAACCACATATCCATAGAATCACAAACAACTGGGGTCACTTATGTAGGCTTGTTATTGTGAAGCAAGACATTTATTTTAAGGGCTATATTGTCAGACTAGGTTGCTTGTTTTTCTGCCTATATCTGGCAATATCAGTCTCTGCTCCCCATATCACTGACTGTGTAGCAAAAGCCTCTTGCATGGAGTAAGATTACTAAGGTAATTTATGATGTGAAATACATTAGATAGTCAGCCTGATTGCATATCTTGGTGATAGTCACCAATTAGCAAGTCTCAGCAGCTGCAGAAAAGCACCAGCGCTCGCTCTCAGCACACACTCAGACAGACACGCACCTCAGTAAGGGCTGTTTAGTCTGAGTGCTAGAGGAAACCTTGAGTGCAAGGTGAAAGAGTGGGAGGAAGCTTCAGAGAAAGAAAGAGAGGTGGATATACTTAAAACAGGAAAGAGTTGTGTAAAGACAGAAAAAGTCAAAGAGAGCTGTACAGAATGAGTTAAAAAGTGAGGTGTTGATGTAGGAGGTAATGAGAAGAGATGTTTGTTTTTTGTTAGTGTGGTTTGTGCGTCAGATTTTAATTGAAAAATAACACAGATATGAGCTACACTGCCACCTGTCAGAAATACTGCAAACTCAGTAAGGACAAAACTAATGAAGTTTACACTCCTACTGCTGTTCCTGAAAGCTTCAGTACACAAACACAGACCCACAGATGGGAAGTCACCAAAACGACTGTACTGTCATTATTGTTAAACTAAACTAAAAATCTACATTTTCTTATTTTAACATTTTTAGATTTTAATTTTTGTTTCTAGATTTTAATTTTTATTTAAAATCTAAAAATCTAAATCTAAACACTCACACTGGTGTTTTCCCCTCAACATTTAAACAGGCTCGTATAACCCCACTTCTTAAGAAACCCACTCTTAGCCAAACTCTTTTAGAGAACTACAGACCGGTTTCCCTTCTACCTTTCATTGCAAAAACACTTGAACCAAGTGTGTTCAACCAAGTCTCTGCTTTTCTCACACAGAACAACCTCCTGGACAGCAACCAATCTGGCTTCAGAAGTGGACATTCGACCGAGACTGCCTTGCTCTCAGTTGTTGAAGCCGTAAGACTGGCAAGAGCGGCTTCCAAATCTTCTATACTTATCTTTCTGGATCTGTCCGCTGCTTTTGATATGGTGAACCACCAGATTCTCCTGTCAACCCTATTGGAAAATGACATCTCAGGAACCGCACACCAGTGGTTTGAGTCTTACCTCTCAGATAGGTCCTTCAAGGTATCTTGGAGAGGTGAGGTGTCCAAGTCGCAACATCTAGCTACTGGGGTGTCTCAGGGCTCAGTTCTTGGACCACTTCTCTTCTCTGTCTACATGGCATCACTAGGTTCTGTCATTCAGAAACATGGCTTTTCATATCA
>NW_015505212.1:1037583-1037949 GCF_001515645.1 Sinocyclocheilus grahami
TCAATCATAGTTAGGCTCATCAACCATAACTCCTTTGGAGTTGTGTAGAAACCTTGGCGGTGTGATTGATGATAAGTTTCAGACAATTTCTCACATTGCTAAAACTGCACGGTCCTGCAGATTTGCTTTATACAACATTAGAAAGATCAGGAGGACCTTTCTTTCAGAACATGCAACACAACTCAAGCTCTTGTTCTGTCCAGGCTGGACTATTGCAATGCTCTCTTGGCAGGTCTTCCAGGCAGTTCTATCAAACCTTTACAATTAATCAAAAATGCAGCTGCAAGATTAATCTTTAATGAGCCGAAAAGAACGCATGTTACACAATTTGCACTGGCTACCAGTAGCTGCTCGCATAAAATTCAA
>NW_015505212.1:1038502-1051917 GCF_001515645.1 Sinocyclocheilus grahami
CTCCTGGTGGAATGACCTGCCCAACTCAATCCTAGCAGCTGAGTCCTTAGCCCTCTTCAAGAAACGACTAAAACACATCTCTTCCATCTTTATTTGACCCTCTAACTCTAGCACTTTCTATTCTATTTTAAATCACCTTCGTCTATTTATCTTCTTTTTTTATAAAAAAAAAAACTAATTATATATATATATATATATATATACACCTTGCTACGTGTACTACGTTAGGCTAACCGAGACTTGTCATTTGCACTTACATATTGTTGTTCTTTTGTTAGTTTTGATTGCTTCTATTGTCCTCATTTGTAAGTCGCTTTGGATAAAAGTGTCTGCTAAATGACTAAATGTAAATATTGTTCAATAGAGCACAACAATGACCACCGGTTTTTTAGCAGCCTTGCGTTTAAAATATTTTCCCATTCATTTTCTACACAGGTATTAAAATGTAAAAAAAAGAGAGAGATTAAATGTGCAATGCTTTTCATATAGTTTGTATTAAGGTTTATATATTGTTGTTTAAAATAAATTTCTCTATTGAGAAAATGAATGGCATTTTTCTTTTCGAAACTGTTCCACTCGATTCCACGGCCATCATAATTTCCTAGTTCTGTCTAGTATTCAGTTCTTTAGCAGCTCTTGTTCTGTGCTTCACAAAGAGAGTCTCTTACACTCACTCAGGTATGGGGTGAGTCCTGTATGCATACGCCACTCCTGACCACACACACACTCATACAGGTCCGTGTCAGAGGGAAATAAAATGGCTCATAGCCAGGCCCAGATTAGACTGACTTTACTTCCAGTAAAAGCACAGCTCAGATATCCAGAGAAGGAAGTCAGAAAATATTCCATAGCTGTATTGTAGATTCAGATATGATTTTGTAGGTTGTAGGTGGATGCTGAGACAATGTGATCCTCCAATTAGGTCTACTTAACTTTGAAAATAATCAAATGTTAATAAATGGTTAACATTAAAATAATTTTTCAGCTCTACTGACAGCATCGGTCGTATGCTTGCCCTATAGACGTTCATTGTAAGTCAGTAACTGTCAAAAGACTGTGAAAAATGATTTTCTGTGGTATATGGCACTGAAGCTATTGACAAAGTTGATCTTTCATTTAACCTATAATATTCTTTTAATAAAAGCATTCAGAAGTGTTGAAACCTGGATCATCATGAAACATGAGTTTGAAAGCTATGTGGTTGCATCATTCCTGGACGTAAAATATTAACCTCATTTTGAATAAATACCAGTCTTTTCCCAGTGTGATTAGTCACTCACCTTGCAAGTGCCAAACCAAACAGATCATTTTTGGATGATTTGAACATGTCCATGTACAACACAATGAGCTCATGATCATGAGACATCATGATCTTTACACACCCAGCTCTTATCCTGCAGGAAGCTGAGCCTGCATTTCCTGTGAGAGATATTAATACTGGTTTGTTGGTTTATATAACAACTTCATTTAAATGAGCTGTAATCATCATGCCTTCCCTTTTTATAAGAATAACACAGGGTAAAATTCATCCTCACACACCCATAATTGTCTTAGCATGATCCCATATTCCACATCCATCAATGTTTGCTGTTTCAGCTAAGACTGTACGAAAAACAAAGACGGATTAATTTGATAGGAGAAAGGAGGGGAGAAAAACAGAAAAATAAATTATATATGGCATTAGAAAAGGCCAATAATATATATAATATATGTATGTAGTACAGAGAAAGTAGTTATGTATTCTCGCTCTTCCCATTTGATTGTGCAAGAAGTGTAGAAGTGTAAACATATACGTTCATTAATGTGTGACTGTGTACATGCATGTGGACAGCAGACTGCTTAGGGTTTGGGTTTTTTCTAAACTACAAGCAATTTTTCTGTGCACACTGAAAATACAGGTCAGTGCAACAAAATTAGAACACAGTGCTGACAATTGTTCTCTGCAGCTGAAGAGCTTAAACTTAAAGCACATACCTTGTATTTTCATGACGTCTCTGATTCTTCTCCAGACAACATCCTTTTGGGGTTTTCCTTGAGGGGTTTGTCATATAATATCCGATGCTTCTCAAGCAAAATGCTATTTTCTAAGCAATTAGATTTATTTAAGCCCTGTGGGAAATTACATGAGTGAAAAACTTCATACACCTGCATTGAGACTCTTTTGACTTGTGCAAACCACATAGCAACACACTAAAAAACCACTCAACCACCAACAACGCTCTAGCATCATGGAGGCCACTTTTGCATGGACATGCACCACTCACATGTTCTCCAGAAAAAAAATACAGGTGTTAATATTAAACTTGAAACATGGATATACATAGCTTGTTTCTTCATATTAACCCTTTGTCACAAATGTCTAATCTCGCTTTATCACTGAAGAGTCCAGTGGTTCTGTTGTAGGAGTATTCCAGACCGACAGTGAGAAACCTCAGCCCGTCAGCTCTCCTCAGCTCTCGGCGCTGTGTGTTTGTCTGCACTGACCAGTGCATCCAGAGAAACCCTGACAGATTCTTGGATGGGGCACAAGGCAGATGAATTCAGTCATTAAGCTTAAACGTCCAATAAATCACTGCCATTCTGCTCGCAGTGGGATTGACCCTCGACCCCTCCAGCTGTGGCAAGTGCGCTACCCGACCCCAAGCAACCTTTAAGAGCAGAGCCCTACACTGCACGTACATCAACGCTTTTCCCAGAAACCTGGCAAAAACTCACACTCCCCTCATATTTAAGATATATTAATAGAAGAGGAATGAGCATCCCCCTGTGATTCACCTACTAACAGTAAAATATCTTCTAAAAACACCCGGTGCAAAAATGACAAATTGCCTCTGAGTGTTTATAGCTGTGCTGTTCCTGAAATACAGGAGACTGGCATTGGGGGACAACATACATGAGCGTATTTCAGAAACTTGCCCTGTATGTGATACCACTCATGTGTAAACACATGACATATATCTTAGCTCTCTGTATGGCCTAGCATGTCAAAACCAAGCCATATGGCACTTGAAAGGATTTTTATGGATATAGCTGTTTGGAAAAAACTGGCAGGGGGCGGCAGTTGGGCCTTTAACATTACAGATGGCGTAACACAAGGAAGTTTTCAATCTGTAACTTTAACCAATCTTTTGGATATACCTTCAAAGGAGATGAGTACCAGTCACTCAAACCTCCAAGCACTATCGCTCTATGAGGTGACATTCAGCAGATATTTCATTCCGGCTAATGAAAAAAGCTCTATGGGAGTCTTAAAGTGTGCATATGTTTCTCTCTCTTGTGTGTGGGATGGGTTAGGACTACGTGTCTATTGGCAGGTCTTCATGAACACCGTGATGTATTTTTACGGGAAACCATAAAGTTTTTGAGAAATTAGGCAAGTACCTCAAGCTCAGGATTTCCAAAGGACTACTCTGGAAGAGATTACATTTTTACCAGTTCTCCGCAAAGTGTCTGGGTATAGATTACATGCTCTTATATTAAATGCTTTTAACAGTAATGGATATTTTCCAGGTAGGCAGAAGGCAATGGTAAACCCACTTTGTAAAGATGCAGTCATTCCTTGTACATGCACAAGAAAACACACCATTTCCAACAACCAAATCAAGCACAGACCTGAACTCGATAAAATTCATGACACATTTGAATGATCCATTGAAAGTGGATGCCTCCAATTACAGCTGTAGTGCTGTTCAGACATGCTTAAACAAACTTCTCTCCAGTTCACATACATTTGAGAGAGAATTTGAGAGATAAGAAAAAAGTCTAGAAGATAAGGGTCATAGTTTTTTGGTGCCAGAAATGCTGGAACACATTACAAAGTGCCTTTTGGCGCAGATCAAGGCTGCAAGGGTGGACCATGGATAAATCCACATTCAAGCTATGATTTCTGAGTCTTATTAGTTCTGGCAGACACACATACCCTGTTGTCTTCTGGAAGGTAAAGCTAGTAACCCCTCACTGGTTTGGGTCATAGCTGCCTGACAGTGTTAGGCCTCATCATCGCTCTCCAGAAAAAGGGTCTGTTCCAGCGACAGGATTCAAGGCTGGACTGAAATGTCAAATGCCTGACTGATCAGCTAAACATGATGCTTCCTTAAATCCTTATTCTTCTCTGCTTGACTGGACAAGGGTGTTACGCCTAAGACCTTTGACTTCAGATGTTGCGGTCAAAGTTCTTTGTAGAAATAGTAACAGATAAATACTAATGCAGACATGAGGAAGGAGAGCAGTCATAGTCTTCTCTATGAATGATGGACAGGCAGATATTAAACAAGTTATAAGCTCCAAAAGAACTTTAGCAGAATTACTCATAAGATTAAAAAGAAAAAAATCATCCTGACCACAATGACAATTTATCCTGTGGTATACTGCATGTCTGGTTACTCCATCATGTATCGTGGTCACACTAAAATTCCAGCATTTTTCCAGTCTTTGTCATTTTACACACCAAAGGAAAAATTCATCCAAAAATTGCATTTTTGTCATTGTGTATCATCGTCTTTCAAAATTTGAAAAGAAGGAAATATTTTGGAGAATGTTCACAGTGCTCTTTTCCACACGATGAAAGTATATCGTTGAGGGGCTTTCAAGCTCCAAAAAAGACCTAGCCAAGATCACTTACAAGACTTACAATGGTGTCATCAAATCTGGAATTACACATCTTCACATCTTATGGCTTTAGAAGACACACTAATTCACTCTTCGCCGGGAGTTTGACTGACAGGCGAACTGACCAATCATAACGCAGAATCTGCCATTTGTCTGACTAGCAAACCAGACAGGAGAGTAGATTAAGGTCGATGGACTTGAAAAATGGTGTGTGCTGATGTCTTTCCGCAGTTGAAACAAGATACCTTCTGATGTTCATTCATGTTTATTTCTGTCTGTCGGCATGTTGTCAGTGTCCTCTTTGCTCCGAGATGTATTTTTCACTGCGTTAGAACATGATGTGTGATCTGAGAGCGCCATGGCTTGTCAGACATATAGCATTTTCTAGTTATATGATTTCGTTGTATGGTGAAGACCAGTGTGATAATCTTTTGCTTTTCACTTAATAAAGAAGGTCGTAGAGGTTTGGAAAGATATTAGGGTTAGTAAAACATCATACAATTTGGATGTTTAGGTAAACAATTCCATTGAAATGTGATAAGACTGACTCAGGCTCTATAGCAAACAAAGCAAAAGTGTTGGCCTTTTCTTTTCATTCTGGCTCTAAGGGAGAAAAGTTTTGGCGAGAAAAAGATCATTATTAATCTTGTAAAAAAAAAACATACTTTTGTAAAAATGCTACAACGACATGGTCAAACTGTAGAAAACATATGTGATTGCCAAAGATTTTTAATAAACTCACAAGTATTTATAAGGCTTTAACATTTGGTTGAAAAGGGTGAGTGTATGTGTGTGACTATTTTAGGGAGGTTGAAAGTAATGAGCGGATGTTTCTTTTAGAAATCTGTGTTTGTGTGCGGCGAGGGTTGATTATTTTTGTGGTTTTGTGGAATTTCTTTGCCTAAAGCCTAAAAGATCAACAAGACATGGACAGTTTGATGGGGAAGGTGGGACTTTGAAGTGTTTTCATGTGTGAAGGTTTTTGATTTTATAGACATATATTTGTGTTTCATTGCGGGGATGTGTGAGAGAGAAAGATCACGGACCTTACCTCACAGTGCGTATCACATTTCAGGAGCCAATTTCCCCTGTGTGTGTGTGTGTGTGTGTACAGTGCAGTGCTTCTGTCTTCGCAGCACCAGAGCGGCAGTGAAAGCAAAGACCTCCTGGGGCAAATCCTCCACTATAATGACAGATCTTTTTACGAGGTGAAACTTCGTTCTAGGTGGCCCGTCATCGCACTGATGGGTTTCTCGTCTTTCTCATCTGAGCGCTCAGAGCCAGAGCTCACAAGTCTAGAGCCGCCTCAAACCAGCCATGATGGATGCTGTGGATGTGTGCAAATTCCCATCCCCCTCCAGTAAGTTATATATTAGTTTAGTGTCGTTCCATTTTGGGATCTATACAAGTTTGTTAGTTTTACTGAAACAGGTCTGTTTTAACTCAAAGTGTCTGTGCTTAGTCTGTATTTTGCTGCTCGAATCGCCTCTTCATGACATCTCTCAAGCCAAGTTGGTCTCTTATCCTTTTCTCTTTGTCTGTGTCTATTACTTCTTCAGGCTCAACCCACTCTACGGCATCTCAGGCCATGTCCACACGTACACAGGTATTTTTATAGACTGAGTTTTTCCATCTTCCGTTTAAAAAAAAAATCTCCATCCACATGAAAGCGCAAACGCATGCTATGAAGCACTGTCACGAGCATGCCAAACCAACAGGTGGCGATATAATCTCAACCGTAAAGCCATGTTGGCCAATCAGAAGCCTGAAAAAGTTTCCAGTAGGCGAAGATAACAGCGCAGACTCCGACGTCACAAGCCAAAAACTCTGTCTCCGGTTTTGCTGTCTACACGATGACACTGCGACCGGAGTTTTTGAAAATCTTCACCCTGGCAGGAGTTTTCAAAAATGTTTGGTTTCAGTGACCTGGTGCTGCGTTTGCGTGTGAACGAACGGCCAAACCGCATAGAAAAAGCTACGGTTTTGAAAATAACCGCGTTCGTGTGGACAGGGCCTTAGTGTTTTCTAGAGACCCAGATCCATGCCCATCCCTTCTGATACCCTTGGAGGCACGTCAGCAAACATCTCACTTACCTCATTATCTGCCACCCAAGTAAAAGTGCTGTGTTTCCAAAAATCTAAATTCTGGTATTATTTGAATCACACTCATGTCCTTCCAAGCCAGTATGACTTTCTTGGAAAACAAAAGGGGAAGTGTCTTCTGAAACCATGCATCGCTTTGTTGGAGTAACATGGCGAAATTCAAAACATGCAATGGTAGGTGTGACATCAGCGACACCAAATGCAATAGTTTCTCAGCTTTAACATTCTTCACTATTTCTCTTTTTGTGTTCCATAGAAGACAGAAAGGCAATATGGGTATGAAATGACATGATGGCGCGTAAATGACAGAATTTTGCACTGAAATATACATTTAAGAAGAAGATAGAGAGACTATGGAGAGGTTATAGTCATTGGCTTCCCTTTACCATTTGTAGAATTTTGTACAAGCATTTTAAGACAGTTGGATCTAAGTGGACAATTGACCATTCAGGAAACCACATAACAGTGCTGGAGACATTCAGGATGTGGAAGCTGTGTGGGAGAAGTTCATGTGGTCAAAAAGGGGACTGCTCAACTACTAAAGGCCTTGAATAATCCACAATACCGATCGCTTGCAGAGTTAAAGTTCAGCATAGCTCTACAACATGAGGTTATCGGAGTTGCTATTCTTGCTGTATTTGGAATGAAAGTGAAATCAAGACCCTAATTCATTATGAATCTCTAATCTGCTGTAAACACTGAAATCAGAGAATCCTCCGGAGCCACTGATCAAGAATCAGATTTCTCCGACTCACATCTGATCTACAAGCTAAAAGCTCAAATTTATCACAAGAATTAATTCAGATTTGATGGGAAATATAACTACAGAGGTTATGCCTCCACAAAAAGACAATCACATGCGGTCTGTGACGGATATGTCTCTTAGTCCTCTTTTAATCTTTGTTCTGTGGGATGTCCTGGTCTGTGTGTGTGTTTGTGTGGGAAAACAAATGAGAATGAGTTGAAAGCTGTCATTGAGAACTCGTAATCAAAGAGAGAGAGCTGGAGAGAGTCCAGGATTGGGAGTCAGATACAGTATACTCCAGTTCTGCCTGAATGCCACATCAATGCTTTCATTTAAGTCACAATTTGACTCTCTTCTTCTCAAAGTCTCCCTTTTTCTGATCGCATGCTTCTTTGCCTCTAACCTTGTCTCATCATTGCTCTTTTCCCAGTCTGTGTTCTTTTCATCCTTCTATTAGACAAATAAAATAATGTTCTTAAAATAACTGAAGAAATTCATAAAAGAAACAAAAAATAAACTATTGTTGACACACAAGAGTATATGCACTCTTAAAAATAAAGGTGCTTCAAAAGGTTCTTCAAGCGATGCCATAGAAGAACCATTTTTGGTTCCACAAAGAACCATTCAGTCAAAGGTTCTTTAAAGAACCATCTCTTTCTTACCTTTTTTATAATCTGAAGAATGTTAAAGGTTCTTTATGGAACCATTTAGACAAAAAGGTTCTTCTATGGCATCGTGAAGCACCTTTATTTGCTTATTTCACACGGTTTATGTGTAGGCAACGTTTACTATGGTTTATAAGGATTTTGTCAAAAGGATCAATTTAGTCTCTTTCCCTGCCAGCATTTTTTTTTAAAGTTGCCAGCCACTGACAGAGTTTTTGATAATTTTCACAAAATGTGTGACAGTAAATGAATGTGGATGCATAAGTCAGATCATTTGATTTTCCAAAGAATTTGGCTGAAAATGGCTTTGATCACAGACTTCTGTGTCTGGCAAATGTAGAATGGTTGAGTTTACTTTGGAAATGCTAGAGGAAACACGTGAGAGTCCTCAGGAGAAAAATCAAAGAAGCAGGAGATTTAGGAAAATGTCTCCATTTAATCTCATCGCTCTGAACAATTGAGATACGAGGAATTTTATGCATCTGATTCTTTCGGCCGCCACAGAGATCACTGTTGTTAGGCGGTTAGCCAGCGAGGTGAGCTGTGACCGCAAACACGCCACCACATGCACACAAACACACAAAAACAGACCTCCATCAACAACCTTCTCTGAGGTTGAGGTTTCAACAGAGCAGTGTGAAAAACCTCAAGCTTCCCTCTTAGGCAGATCCTTCATTCATGTCAGGATCAAAAACATTGAATCTGCACCGCAAAAAATAAATATTTTTTTACTTAGTATTCTTGTCTTGGTTTCTAGTATAAATATCTAAATGTTGAATCAAGATGCATTTACTCGAGAAGCAAAATGACTTAAAATATTAAGTCTTGAGTCCTGAAAAATGTATCAGAATTTTGTTCTCAAAGGCAAAACAAGATTATTTTTCTTATCCCATTGGCAGATATTTTTTCTTTAACTGTTTTAAAGGGGACATTGGATGCCCATTTTCCACAAGTTGGTATGATTCTTTAGGGTCTTCATGTAATGTCTGCAACATATTTTGGTTAAAATTCCTCAATGGTCGTGTAAAACAACACCCTTGCTACACCCAGCTATCACTGGGACGGTACCTTTTAAAAAGTTACACTTTTGTACCTTTTAGGTACTAATATGTACACTTTAGGTGCTAATATGTACCTTTAAGGTACCATTATGGACTCTTTTGGTACAAAGGTGTGCCTTTTGAAAGTTACTGCCCCAGTGACAACTTTTGTACCTTTTTTTCTGAAAGTGTACCTTGTCAAAAACAGCTCTGTTCACAGCGACCCTTTTCGGTGCATGTCTCTTTAAATGATAATGAGCTACTGCTCACACCACCCCTCTCTTCTGTTTTTTGTGTATTCGGTGGCACATTACCATCAAAAACAAAACGAATCCACTGTGTCCTCAGTGGCTCTGATGTCGGGAGAAAATGAAGACTCTTATGCTCACTTTTACATCCAACTACAAAACACCTTGCTTACGAGACATTGTTGCCGCTACAGCTGCTTGAACATGGAGAAAATGGCGTACAGCGTACAACTGGCTGAGGTTGGAAATATGTTTATACGGGACAGTCCATCAGCAGTCGTGGGCGGGGAAAATCAAAAAGGCTTGATAATTGAGATTGTTTTTTTGGGGATTAAAAAAAATAGGATTTTTATAAATGTAGGGTGTTTGTGTCCACACACTGCTAAGACACATTTATATGCAAACACCATGTAAAAGTGAATTTTGCATCCGATGTCCCATTTAAGCAAAAACGAACAGAATTTTGATACATTTTTCAGAAAACAAGACTTAATATCTTGCATCATTTCGCTTCTCAAGAAATGCATCATGATTCAACAGTGTTCATATATTTGTACTGGAAAACAAGACAAAATATCAGAATATTCTTAATTTACGGAGAGATAAAGATATTTAACCAACGGACACACCGTTAAGTGTGTACATATTTGTTTGGAGAGTGTTTACACTGTGTTTACGAGAAAACTGCATCCTCCCACGACCACAACTGGAAGTGGCTCTGACCGCACGGCCACCGTACTCACACGTCACACCAGTACTGCTGACATGCCACAGAGAAGTGCTGACAAAAACGCACAAAACCTCTTTTCAACTGTAGTCAGTTAAACATGCAAATGAAAGACAGAAAGGCTCAACAAGCAATGCTGAAACTACCTCAACCACATTTATGTTTCAGACCGAAAATTTGTTGTATTCCATGGCAAGACACTACCGGCGTTCGAAATACAATTAATAGAATGTGTAAGTTACTACTGATGACCATTTCTAACTAAAAATGGGTGTGCGGACCAGTGTTGCCAGACATACGATAATTATCGTATTTGTACGATAATTTTGACCTCTGTACGATGTACAATCAATCATTTTAAAAAATCCCATAATGTACGATAATTTCAGAATTTTGTGACTCTTCAAATGATGGTAGTTGTCATCTATACTCATCCACGAAATCGGCTCATTACAGACACTATAAATGCGCTCGTGCTCACCTCAGAGTGTGTTAAGAATTCAGGAGGGTGCCCTGCTTTTAAGCCAACGAGCACTATCTTGCGGTCCATGACGGCAAGAACCCCCTCAACATCTGGCAACACGCAGGCTTCCGATGACAGAGACTCACAGGTGGAGTTATTTACCTAGTTTTTTTTATCTATTGTGGTAATTTGCAGGTTGTGTCAAAAAGTTGTTGGTCTAGATAAATAGCTATATTCTGTACGTTTGACTCATGTACGATAATTTTCTTCCAAATACGATAATTTTGAGCTTCTGGTACGATACTTGGACATTTCCAATCTGGCAACACTGGTGCGGACAGAGGAACTCACATGACACTGATACAGCAGTGTAAGAAATCCTACTAGAGAAACCAATGGTACAGCGACTTGATGACCTCCATCGATTTAATCCCTGTCAGTTGAAACATTCCTCTATGGGATGTGTGTGCTGTGCAGTGTGTGATAATGAATGTCCTAACAAGTGTCCCAGTTTCACTCCCTCTTGCACGTCTCATGTTGTTTCTCTCCTAGAAACATCTTCACAACTCATATATTAATGTCCTGAATAGGAACATGTGGTTTCTTTACACATTAAAGTAGCCCTCACTTCAAGGCTTCTCCACTGTTGACTCAGCACAGAAGTCAGAGAGTTCACAGCACTGAATCTGAGGGTTGTACTGAGTGCACAAAGGCGTTCAGACCACGATGCGATCTGATGCTGAAACTGATCCTGCTGTTCAGACACACTGGATGTTTCCTGCACAATAGACAGACCTTCAGTCACAATTCAGTTATGACATAGTGATGCATTATGATTGAATTTTGACACATCTATCACAATGTGGATGATATTCCAAAGCTGTTGGCAATATCAAACCCTATAGACCCTAAAAATAAAGACAATGCCATAGAAGAACCATTTTGGGCCCCCAAAGAAATTTTAGTGAACAGTTCTTAGAAGAAACTTTTCTTTTTGTAGTGTAAACATCTAAATAATATTTTTTTCCACTATAAAGAACCATTTGTGGAATGGAAAGATTCCTTGGATGTTTAAGGTGCTTCATGGAACCATTTTTGCCTGTATAAAAAGAGTGTATAGTGGTGCAGAGGTACACACACCAAAAAATTTAAAATTAAATAAAAATGGTTCTTCTGTGGCATCGCTACAAAAACTCCCTTTTGGAAACTTTAAGAGTATATGTGGCTTTAACTTTACGACTTGTGGGATGAAGACCCTCCTCCCTATTTTCTTGCACTATGTGAATAAAAAGAAGACACAAGAGCTCTTGTGAATGGGCACATTCTCGCTCCCAGAGGCACTTCACAAGTTATGAATGGCACGGCGCAGACGAAGCGATGGTTAATAGGCAGAATGCCAAAGTTTGAGGAAAAAAAAATGGAAAGAGTGTTTGAGGGATGAGATGAATTCCGTCACTACTGAACCTGACTTTCTCACACTCTCACCCAAACACAGCTGACTGCACTAATCCAAAGAATATAACAAGGGTTAAAAGAGTTTAGATAAGACGAAGAGACAAGCAGACATACGAGAGAAAGAGTATCAAGGTCATAGACTCCTATAAAAAAATTTAAAAAAAGGAT
Organism: Sinocyclocheilus grahami; assembly: GCF_001515645.1. Lineage (NCBI taxonomy): Eukaryota > Metazoa > Chordata > Actinopteri > Cypriniformes > Cyprinidae > Sinocyclocheilus > Sinocyclocheilus grahami. Next base: position 1,050,725 of record NW_015505212.1, read on the forward strand.
TATTAGATATTTCAAAAACAAAATATTCTGGAGGCAATGAAAATTTTGTGAAAATGATAAAAAATTCTGTCAGTGGCTGGCAACTTTTAACAAACAACCTAAAACAATCACAGCAGACGTTCTACTTCAGTCTCATACTCAGACGGCGTGTCCCCAGGTAATTTGTGGTGAATCAGTGCTTCGGCCTAAAACTACAGCACTTGTAGGCCTGCAGAACCTTATCAGCGCCTGCTGTCTGGTTGCCCGGGGCGACAGGTGGGCCCTGGTTCTGGATCAGAAGCCCATTAGCAAATCAAAGCTGTTGTAAGCAGTGCAGACACTCTCCACTGCCCTGATTCGTGTGTTTGCGTTAGGGTTAACAGACATCAAAGCACATTGGTACGAATGCAGTAAAACTGCAAGGGTGGTGAGAGTCATGTGGCAACTGAAAGCATAAATGAAAACACGTTTATAACAACATATGTTTTATTGCAAATTTCAAACAAGCCCCGAAGGTTTCTCGTTAAAGTCAACATGAAAACATTCTTAATGCAAAGTTTTTCTTTGTAATCTTTCATCAAAATAATAAATTGTGCAACTTCTTAAGGCAAGACACAACAAGGCAAAACAACGTTTTTTCATGCACTGTTCAGTTTTGAGATTTTCGGATATTTGGCTTTTTTATTATGGTAGAAAGATAACATCAGTACATACTATTTTAAATTTTGTAGATTTTGTACATTTGTGTATTTGAATTAAAATGCATATCTTTAAAGATAAAAGTAAGTTCCCTTTCAGTCAGTCACGTTCTACGTTACGTCAGTCGTGACTGATGAATTGGGATCTCGCCCGAGAGCCCAATCACCTTCAAGTGTTAACTAAACAAGCCAATGACAGTTGGCGTGTGTGTTTCGCCACGCGCACACCGCCACGCAGCGCGGGTATAAAAGGAGAGCGCGTGCAAACGCACATCAGCTTTTCGCTTCGGAGCCGAGCCTTCTACAGGACGAATCTCCGCGAGTGTTCGAGAGAAACAGCTGGCGTTGGTGTGACGGCGTATCAGCGGGGGTTGCCATCCAGGCTGCTGAAACCTCGGCGGGCTGCAGCTTCCATTCTGCGGTCTCGCCGCGACCTCCCCTGGGCGCTTCAGCGCTCTCTCTAAAAGAGTGTTTTTCCTTCTAAAAGAGCAATTTCTAAAAGAGCTTCACGAGCGA
>NW_015505212.1:1051995-1071196 GCF_001515645.1 Sinocyclocheilus grahami
ACAATAGTGGCGTTTTCCATACGGATCCCAATTTGTCAGTCACGACTGACATAACGTAGAACGTGACTGACTGAAAGGGAACGTCTAGGTTACTTGTGTAACCCTCGTTCCCTGAAGGAGGGAACGGAGACGTTACGTTCCGTCGCCACAGTTGCTGTACCACCGCTGTACGGCCGGGGCACGTAGTCTCGGCTCCTCAGCGAAAAACTGATGTGCGTTTGCATGCGCTCTCCTTTTATATCCGCGCTGCGGGGCGGGGTGCGTGTGGCGAAACACGCACGCCAACTGTCATTGACTTGTTTAGTTAACACTCGAAGGTGATTGGGCTCTCGGGCGAGAAGATCCCAATGCGTCAGTCACTGACGTAACGTCTCCGTTCCCTCCTTCAGGGAACGAGGGTTACACAAGTAACCTAGACGTTTTTCTTTCTCATGCACTGAGCCAGAAATCTCCTCCTTATAACACCACTTTAGAACACTTACATGCAACATTTTTATTTATTAAATTTTTTAAATCTATATTCTGAATGAGGTTTTTTTTTCAGAGTGGTTTTTCATATATAATTTGTCAGATTTTATTCCTAAAAACATGGCTAAAATAAGTAAATAAATATATAAATATAATAAAAATAAAAATAAATAAAATAAAATAAATGTATTTATTTATGCATGCTGTTGACAGTTTTTTAATGATTTATTGAATGATAATAGAGAGATCCAAATTCCCAAACTGTAATATGTCAACCAAATTAAATGCTCAGATTCCTGTTTTGGAAACGCATGCAAATGATTGAGTGTTTAATTAGATAATACATCATTTGCATATTTAAACATAACATTTAAAAAAACTCAGTCAACTGGGGAAGTATCTATTAATCAATTTTTTTTTACCCAATTTACTTGGGATGTCTTGCCTTAAACAATTTTCCTCCACAAGAAGCGGAAAGCAATCTCATCTAACTTCACTGTAAACTGAAACTTAGAGAATGTATGAGAGCGCTATGATAAAGACATGATCACAGATAAATATCTACAGCACTGGAAACTAGTGCAAAAATAACTCTAGCATGAATGGGTGATCACGACCCCTCTCTCTCTCCGTCACACAACGTTTGTGTTGTTAAGGATTGGTGCGAGGGTAAATGGAGCTGTGTGTGAGTATCGACGGGTGAGTGCTGGTGACCCCTGTCTAAATCACCGGGTTAAGCAGGCGGAGGGGAAATGGGCCCATCCAGTCATTTAATGTAATTATAGCCATAAAACCACACACACACGCACTACAGCCAAAGGCACATCACATACACACGGCATGGTTTTTCCCACTCTATCTTGGTATATCTAATACCTCATTGGCTCACTTTTATCATAGCGTGTCATAGTTTGTCATACTGTGCTCGTGCTGGTCTAAACCGGTCATGATTCCTGCATGTCCTTATTTTCCCTTGAGGTTTGATAAAGTATGTCTTTAAATCTACTTTATCTACTAAACTAACATAAAGCCAATGTTGTGTGAGCTGAACTTCAGTATGATACGCAGCTACATTGGCTGATAAAATAAACAGACCGACTTGTTTGTGTGATAATTGGTCTTCTGGTACAGTACTCAAATACGGCTAGGAATATACTTGGGATCTGTGATAACACAAATAAAGTGGGACTCTGATTCATGCCAGATCATGCATGCTTGGAAACAGGAAAGTGCACCCCATCACCTCCTTTCTGTTTTCCCGTACACTCTCTTTGTAAGTCTGTTATCTACAAACACAAAATAAAAGCACGAGTACAGACTGTGTGGGAACGTAAAAAGCCACTGCTGTCTTTGTAACCACAGATTGCTCCTGATTTATCGGCCATCTTCAACCCATCCCTCGCTGTCTCTCTTTCTGTTTGTCTCTCCTTTCTCTCAGTCTCTTTTTCTCCTTGTTTGTCTTTTCCTCCCCAGCATTTGACCTTCGCCATCCTCTCCATCCGTTCCGGCCTTGACCTTTTCTGCCCCACAAAGCTCTACTGAACTCCTGCATCCCCCCTCCACGGCGTCAGACTCCACTGACCTGCAGTTAATGTACGGCACTTAAAAAGTTCATTAACTTTAGACACCCTCATCACTCTTATTTCCCCTCTCTTTCTCTCATGTTCTATCTATTACTCAAGGTCATTACTATCTCTATGGAAACATTATGGTGAATCTGAAAGCATGTCACATTTCACCTTAAAAATCAAAAGAAAGCAAATTTAAAAAGTATAATTTGGTAATATTATATATATATAAAGTACAGACTGTGTGGGAACGTAAAAAGCCACTGCTGTCTTTGTAACCACAGATTGCTCCTGATTTATCGGCCATCTTCAACCCATCCCTCGCTGTCTCTCTTTCTGTTTGTCTCTCCTTTCTCTCAGTCTCTTTTTCTCCTTGTTTGTCTTTTCCTCCCCAGCATTTGACCTTCGCCATCCTCTCCATCCGTTCCGGCCTTGACCTTTTCTCCCCCACAAAGCTACAGCGCTCTCCTGCATCCCCCCTCCACGGCGTCAGACTCCACTGACCTGCAGTTAATGTACGGCACTTAAAAAGTTCATTAACTTTAGACACCCTCATCACTCTTATTTCCCCTCTCTTTCTCTCATGTTCTATCTATTACTCAAGGTCATTACTATCTCTATGGAAACATTATGGTGAATCTGAAAAATCTGAAATCTTTTTTTTTGTCATACCTATTATTGTTATTGGTGGTTAAACTTTAGTTTGGGGACCAGTTCTCACTATTAACTATGACTTTTGCTTCAATAAACTCCTAATTTGCTGCTTATTAATAGTTAGTAAGGTAGTTGTTAAGTTTAGGTATGATGTAGGATTAAGGGGTCTAAAATATGGTCATGCAGAATAAGGCATTAATATGTGCTTTATAAGCATTAATAAACAGCCAATATGCTAGTAAAATGCATGCTAATAAGCAACTAGTTAATAGTTAGAATTGGTCCTTAAATTAAGTGTTACCATTTTTTATTCATATAATTATATTTTTAAAGGACCTACAACAGATATTTCCATGATGCATAATTTACCATTTAAAAATATACATATTTAAAAAATAAAATAAAATTCACATTAATAAATGAACTTTTTTTTCTTTCTTTCTTTATAAATATATGTGTAATGATATGCGTACACAATATCAAATATAAAAAAGAGATGGTCATTATTTAATGTGAGACTGTGAGGAGAGATATAAAATGGATTTACTTTTTTTATTTTTATTCGAGAACAGAAATCCACCATCAGCAGCAACTCTCTCTCTAAACCCTCCCAGCCAAGTCATTTGTTTTCCAGTCCATTCCTCCCTTTATTTTTCCTTTTTGTCATTCTTTTTTGTCCTTCCTTTTTCCTTGGTTTCTCAAATATAGCTCAGACTGGTTTCTTTGCTTGTTTGTGCAAGTTTTAAATAAAGAGTCAAACAGCCAAGCAACGACAAAGGTAAAAAGAGAACAGAGAACAACATACCGGACAAGACCAGTCATTGCAGTATTGCATTGCAGACAGTAGTTTTAGGGCTCAAAATTAAATAATGCCTTCTGACGATGGTGATAGAAAAAAAGAGAAGTTGTGCACAGGGTCCAGCTCCTATCCTCATCTGTGTTTGTTCTCCTAAACAGACAGCAGAAATGTCACAGGTTCATTCACGAGACTGCACTATAATTAACACTCGTTAATCAATCACTGAAGCACTGAAGGGAAAACCACAGCAATAGACCTAAAATAATAAGACATAGGCACTCTGTGCTTTAAAGCTCAACAGTGTCTGACAGTTTTGGAAGTATATTTCCCATTCCATTCAACCGCCACAACACAACATTTAGTCACCTTTAGTATAACATTTAGTAGTAGCATTTATTACAATCCAATAAAACTAACAAATGTTGTAATCAAACAACTTTGAATGTATTTTCTGATTTGACCAGTCTGAACTTTGAGCAGCTTCCTACTTATGAGCTCAAAAAATTGCAACAATATGGCATGCTTAAGTGATATTGATCAGAATAAAATTGAGAAGTTGGGCAATTTAATTTCCTTCTCCAATTTTTACTTCATGACGAATGCCATTTTTTTAGGGCCTAGTGCAATAAAATGAAAAGCAAAGGTTGTGCATCCACAGCATGGAAAATTTGTGTGTTAAAAAAAAATTCTACATAAGCAGCAACTCATAAATTGCATTCTGCATGGAGAATCAACCCACAGTTGGTTCCAATAGAGTTTGATATTAGCATGTTACTAACATAACAATCAGCACGACAGGCATAAAGCGGGGCACCTTTCTGGAACTGGCCCAAGCCAAAACAAGCATAAAAATATATAGCACGCAATTTTATTCACGCATAGCAAGGCAATGCATTTAGATAAAAAAAAAAAAGACTTGTGTTGTGGAAAAATCGTAGGTGTTTCAGTCAATATGTGCTTGAAACTAGTGTTGGTTTATTTGAAACTAGAGTGATATTTTAGATTCGACTGCATTGCAATGGCACATTTAACAGCAATTTGCATGATTACCAAAACAGTTCATTCTGTACATTGAACCATGTTATGTGTACCATATACATATAGACACACAAACACACCGTCTAATTCAACATCCTATGCAGCGCTGGGGCGATAAAGAGTCAGTCAGAGGTGACCCATCTCAGCAACACGTCCGTCTTAACCCATACATTCATTTCCTCCATAGCAGGGGGCTTATGGGACACCGTCTCTCTGATCTTCTGAGATTCTGACTGATTCTCTCTCTCTCCACTTTCACATAAAAACCACCCTGCACAAGTATGCTGTGATAAGACCTCCGATAAAGAAACTCTAAATCAAGAAGTTGTCATGAAGAGATTCCCTCCACCTGCAGTGATGATGCAGATTTCACACTTGCAACATCAGCTCTTCTCCTAAGTTACGAAACACAGTGCCGTCACACTGACACAGTACGTGCAGCAAATCAGTCAAACAAGCATGTCTCATACGTATATGAAAGCTTGTGGTTTCTGGGATGAAGGGTTTTATCTCGATTATGCAACCATGAGTTCAGATGAAAATATCTGCAGCTGTAAAAATGAAGCTCATTAAAATGACACCTCTTAGGCTTATTAAAGAAGACTAAAAATGTTAACTTTTCAAAAGCAGATTGAAATATGAATGAAAGAAGGCCAGTCAAGCAAGAAGCCTGTGTAGTGATTCAGAGAGTGATGATGGTGCTGTGAGCCAACATACACACACATTAGAATCACGTGCAGCTGCCAGGGATAATATACAAGTCCGATATAAAAAATACCCCAGTTAGAGAGAGCGAGAGACACAGTTCAGTAGTTAGGAGAGAAAGAGGTATGGAAGAAGGAAGGGAAGGAAGGTGGTTGTGCTTTCAATCCCTCTCTGGGTTTAATTACTAGCTGAAAGATAAATTACCCAGTAAGCTGCTCCCAGCTGTACTCCTTAACCTCTACAAGGCGTGTATTTGGGTGTTCTCTTTTCAGGCAAGAGAGTGTACAACAAATCAATCAATGCCTTGGTCAGATTTCAGTAACACAACAGTATATATACTGTATATATCAATGTTAAGCTTTGTCATGTATAACTTGACAGTTACACCAAGTATTCTTAGTCGTCTTCTAAACTGAATGTAGCATTATGAAAGGTTTAGATTACAATGTTATTTTAGAATTACTTTATTCGTAAACATATTTGTCACTAATGATTAATATTATGCAACTGAGAGCACCCGATAATAGAAAGTACAGAGTAAGTAGTAATTACTTCACTCTTGATCACTGATTGCTTAAAGAGTCTGTGTGACGTCAGAGTTCGGTTTGTTTGACGGTGCAAACGCAGGAAATGTCACCTTGAAGTTCACAGTGAAGATAGACACTGTGCTTATGTTTATGTAGATTCATTTTAACTAACAATAGCAAAATAGTATGGCTGCTAAACTGAAGTGGTAAAAGTTGGTTCTCACGTTGATGGTGCAATCATACTGCAGTTTGATTGCATTATGAATGAAAGAAGGCCAGTCAAGCAAGAAGCCTGTGTAGTGATTCAGAGAGTGATGATGGTGCTGTGAGCCAACATACACACACATTAGAATCACGTGCAGCTGCCAGGGATAATATACAAGTCCGATATAAAAAATACCCCAGTTAGAGAGAGCGAGAGACACAGTTCAGTAGTTAGGAGAGAAAGAGGTATGGAAGAAGGAAGGGAAGGAAGGTGGTTGTGCTTTCAATCCCTCTCTGGGTTTAATTACTAGCTGAAAGATAAATTACCCAGTAAGCTGCTCCCAGCTGTACTCCTTAACCTCTACAAGGCGTGTATTTGGGTGTTCTCTTTTCAGGCAAGAGAGTGTACAACAAATCAATCAATGCCTTGGTCAGATTTCAGTAACACAACAGTATATATACTGTATATATCAATGTTAAGCTTTGCCATGTATAACTTGACAGTTACACCAAGTATTCTTAGTCGTCTTCTAAACTGAATGTAGCATTATGAAAGGTTTAGATTACAATGTTATTTTAGAATTACTTTATTCATAAACATATTTGTCACTAATGATTAATATTATGCAACTGAGAGCACCCGATAATAGAAAGTACAGAGTAAGTAGTAATTACTTCAGTCTTGATCACTGATTGCTTAAAGAGTCTGTGTGACGTCAGAGTTCGGTTTGTTTGACGGTGCAAACGCAGGAAATGTCACCTTGAAGTTCACAGTGAAGATAGACACTGTGCTTCTGTTTATGTAGATTCATTTTAACTAACAATAGCAAAATAGTATGGCTGCTAAACTGAAGTGGTAAAAGTTGGTTCTCACGTTGATGGTGCAATCATACTGCAGTTTGATTGCATAGAAAACAAAAACAATAAAGCTGTGAGAAACAAGACCTGCGTGGGCAGCGGAAGGTGGGTGGAAACAAACTTGGGTTTGGACCAAGCAATTGAAAGAAGTATGAAAAATCATTTTGAACATATTAGTCAAAAGTGTTTTCTATTTCTTTAGTAAAACTTTGAGGTCACGTGCACTCGCTCTCCCTGTGCAGAAGCCCCCACTGTTGTCTGGTTTGTGTGCAACATACAAATAGATCAAACCAAATGGCATTCGGCACAAACCATGATGAGTTGCTGATAATGCAAATGTGTAAACGTTCACATCAATGACATCTATCTATCTGTCCATTCTTTGTACTCAAGGCCATCCGGTCTCTCTTCTCTCTCCCATGTGAGGTTATTGTGACAAAAAAACTGAGTGAAAGGACAGAGGACACATCAAAAAAAGCGGGAAAACCAGTGTAAAAGCAGTTGCCTGGCTTAAAAGCTTTCATCTCTCTGGGTGTGGATCAAAGCTGAAAGGATTCCGCTCTTTAGGAGGATTAGCGATCAACAATTTGCGTCTCTCTGACTGCGGACAGCAAGGTGGTCTGGACACTACCCTACACTGCACCTAAAGCACCATTAAGTGTGTGCGCATAAGAAGATTCTAGATGGAGTTCTACGCTTGTCAGACGAATGAGTAAAAGCATAGGAGATGAAAAGCACAGAGGCCTTTGCTCAACCTGTGTGTGTGAGAGCTCGGATCGCTACACATGCAAAGCTTGTCTGGTCTAGCAACTGAATTATGCACAAATGAGGTCGCCTGTTTGGATTTCAGTGTGTTTATGTTTGCAAGTTTGTTTAAACCTCTCTAAGGTCACCATTTGCGTGTGGATGTGTGTTTTCGGCTGAGAGGTTTGGCGCAAACTCCCTGTCTGCTGTCTGGAGGTATACGGATGTGTGTGTATTGTTGCTATTTCTGCTGTCTGACTAACACCAGTGGGCTCTGGCACTACCACACTATTCTTTCCGGCTGCCCCAACTGTCACATTTGTGTACGCATGTGTAAATGGCAGAAAAAGCGAGACAGAATGATGAGTTTACTGTGTGTTATACTGTTGGTCAAGCAGTATTATCTAACTATGTTTGTGTGTGTATGTGTGTGTGTGTGTGTGTGTGTGTGTGTGTGTGTGTGTCGGGCCAGGTGGCTCTAGAGGGAGACAGCTGTTTCTATTTCAGACCTCAACCCTAAGACCTATTATGGAAATAAGGAGACGAAAGAGAGCAAGAGACAAAGACAGAATGAAAGAGAGAAAGAAAAAATAGCAGTAACAAATAAAGCAGTCTCAAACATATTCCCAAACATTCACAGTAACACAATTAAACTCATTAAGACGGACTCAACCTCAGCTGTACTGTCTGGGAGCTGAAAACATTACACGGGAACTATTGACAATTTATCTTAGAATCAGAGTAATATGCTACCTTTTGAATTTATTGCATAATTTACAAGCAAGTTTTACTTTTCTATTTATTTACTGACCAATACAACTGAAAAGCTGTATTTTCCCCATATGGTAGTTATGTCTGCCTACGCAGTGCACATTACATCATATCTACACTGCAAGCACAGTGCTGTGCTAAGCATAACATTACCATTCTGGAAGACAAAGAGTCTCAGCAAATGTGTTCATTTAATGTCCCAATGCAACATAATTTGTGACATTATAGCACTACTCCAAATTAAATTAACTCTAATATTAAACATATAAAGTTCACTAACAATGCCCCCCAAAAAATGAGAATATATATGTCTGGCTCTCTGCACTTAGACTCATGTGTACAAACAGGAACCTGACCGCAGACTTAAGCCTATTGTGGTCAGACAAACTCTTTCATCTATTCAGTATTTAATGATCTGCTTCTGGAAAATAGGTACTTTTCTCATATTTTATTACCAGTAACCATCTAGCCGTCCCAGTACATTAACTGCTATGTCTTTCTCAGAGGATTTATTTTAGCAGCACCCTACCTCAACAGTAACAAGATGTGCTTAAAGACCTGAGGTCACAATGGGAACACTAGACAGACACAAACCTCAGATAACATCTTTCTCCTGACATCATACTTCACCTGTGGCCAGATTCAGCATCACCTTCTGGAAACCTGAGGAGTTAGCAGGTAACACATGCTCGATTCACATGATAGATTATAATGGGGGTGTTAGGCCTCTGCAGACGGAGAAATGAGCTGATAAGTGAGGTATAAGGGGTCTCAGTGGAGCTATAAACCAAGAATAAGATGCCGATGGATGCATCATATTTCAGAGTTGTACCATGTAGAGAGCAAAATCCTCTGACACTCTGAAAGGCGGGAGGTGAAAGGAAGCTGAACGGCCCAGAGGAAACACCTCCACTCCTAACCAAACCCAGATGTGTGTCAACCTAAAAAAAAATAGTGTCAGCGTTCCAGTTTTTGGATAAAAATGTAGAGTAGAGTACATTGATTTATACAGATTGAACAACACCAGTAATAATATCAAAACAACATTTTTTGACATTGCAACTGAAAATTCTGAGCATTCCTCTGCAATCAGTTTCATGCGTGTATGCTTTGATAGCTAAATTCTTTTAGCTTTCATCTTAGTTTTTTTTTTTGTCTCCTCAAGTAAGATGATGATACGCTAAAGGGAACTGAACTAAAACGGTCTCTCCTCTCAACCCTCCTCCACATTATCATGTTCAGAATAAACTCTTTCCTTTTTTTCTATAGGGAGTAGGATAGGAGAAAAGCAACAATGCATAGACTCGGTGACCTTACTTTTTTCGCTTTGTAAGTCTCTCACACTCCTCCCAAAATAAACCGCCAGTCCCTAAGCGACACAAGTCAAAAGCTGAGACAAGCTGATAAAAATGGTCTGGTCTCATCCTGGCTTTATTAAAATGGATCGCTGTTCTGCTTCCTACTGCTTTAAAACATGAAGTAACAGCGACTAGCTGTCTACTATCAACATTCATCTTAAGGAACAAATAATATTAATGTTGTCATTAGCAAGACAGCTAAATACTGACAAATATATTATTCAAGGAATAAACCAGTATTAGAGAAATACTCAGTGTTCTGATATATCAACTCAAATATAGAATAATTCATGAATTTGCAATGGTTTTCGGTGTGGTTGTTCTGTGTGCAATATTGTGATTTGATGGTATTAGGTCAAGATTTATTTCTGTGCCTCAGATGCTAAAATTTAACTGGGGTAGTATCATCACTAGAACATTGGGAACATAAAAATCTGTTTAAAGAGTTAAACATGAACCCTGTTCTACTTTCCAATAGATGGTTGTAGTATAGATATAATGTAATTCAGGAACCCTGACCAACAGTATTTCAGTCACTAGGATTCCAATTGCCTTCCGTCTGTTTTCTGTTCAAGCAAGCCTGAGGGATCAAGCAAGAAATTTCTTAAAACAAACCATGACATTACATGTTGACATGCAGGCATCTATCAGGACAAACAGACACATGTTTAATATACACAAATATTGAATTTGAGAAGAGTTTTTTCAATTTAGAATGGCTTAAGGGTATTGAATGGGACAACAGTGATATGAAAGAATACCCGTGAAAAACAGCCTTCCGCTCTCATAAGGCAATGTATACCATAAATAGAGGCTACATGCTCTAGGTAGATGTAGGGGGAAACTCCAAAGGCACTTGGGGAAGCCAGCCCAGGAGAGGCTGTTATTCACAATGATGGAACAGAATAAGCTATTACTCAGGGTGACTTCTTTTCACGTGACCACCATAGTGCTCTGAAGGAAAGGGTAATTGAATTTCCAGCCTGGATTTTTTAAAGCTTCTTAGCAATATCTGGAGCAGGTCCACTGCGTTCCACTGCCAGGATACTAGGATTACAGGCCTTCAGCCTCCAGCCAGACATTCCTAAAGGGAAGACCTGAGAGAACAGAGGCCTCGTTCTCCAGGTCCAGCGGTGAACACGATCCAACAAAGAACCGAGTCCACATCCTAAACAAGACATTACAAGCATGTTGAAACTTACTGTACGAAATGAACTAGACTAGGGGTCACTCCAGACATGGAAAGGCTCAGCTTTTTTCTTATGCGCAGGGAAAGCTGAGAATAGAAACACAGATCATGGATAAAATGTCCCCTAGTGGGTGAACATTCAGCTTCTAATGATATATATTGGAGACAGGGTCATAATCCTGAAAGTTGAGAAATCACAGAAGAATATGGTCTCTGTTAAAAATCTTCTGGTTAATTAAAGCAAATATACAGTACTGAAAAAATACTATGCGATATAGACCCAGCTGGGTTGACAGTGAATGGCAAGTCATTTGAAACCATTATGGCAAAGCTCCCAGTAATTTTTGTCTTTGACTTATCTAACAGGCTTCAAGCCAAGTGGGCTTCTCTTATCAGAGGTTGTGGTTTTATGAAGCTACAACTTGTCTTCTCAAATGAATGCTTAAATGCCACTCTTCATTGCTGAATCAAAGAAATACCAGGGGATTCCAATGGATTCGCTGGTGACTGACAGAGGCAAATCAGAGACATCTCATTAGGAGACATTATGCTTCCATTACGACTGCAAGAAAAGACAAGGCATATAGTCCTGAAAACAGGTGGTTGCAATTTAGACTCCCAAAAGTTAAAGCAGTAATGACAAGCAAGATGATAAACTGAGAAATAGCCAATATATCCTGTGCAAGTGTAAAGTTAAGCCATATCTGGGGTTCAGACTTGCTGTGGTTATTTAGCGATAATATGACTGAATGAACATTGATAAAACCTCATCCATATCTGGACATGCTTTTCACATTCTTCAGAGACTTGCATCTTTGGTAGATCAATAGTTAAAGATAAAAACTGTCTTTTAGGCTCACCATAATAAAGATGTATGGTTTAGCCCACATATAAACTTAATAAAGACTTAACTCCTCGAAAGATTCATCTGTATTACAGCCAAATCTTTATCGACTACGTTCCTCTAGGATAATTTACAGGTTCAGAACAGTCTCTGGACTGTGTCTGGTGGCTTCAGCTCTAAGACCAACAAGCACCTAAGTGGTTTTATACTGGGAATATTAAAAATGTTAAAAGTTCACAAAGAACTCTCAACCAAACACAAGTTCCCAAAGACATCTCCAGGGATGGTCATAACTGTGGTATCAAACCCTAAAGCACACAGGACTTATCCTAGTTCACACACTTCCTATTATTGGCATCTAAAGCCTCCTCTAACTGCATAGACAGTGTAGCCTCAGGCAATATAGATATTACTTCAAGTGGAAAAAAAGAGGGATCTTTAGAAATAGTGCAGGTTGAGTTGACTCAGTGGGGCTTTCTGAAGAAGAGATGTTTGTCCAGTATCATGGAGACAGAGACAGGTCTCTTGATGATTTGCTGGTGTTGTAGAGAGGTCTGTTTTATATTAGCCACCTCTCTTGAGGCTTCTGGTTATTCAGCGCACTTACCCCTAATCAGATCCATACTCACCTCAGTAGGGGAGCCAGTTAACATATGAGCCCTATATAGTAATCAACAGCCTGTCAGGCTTATGGGAGGAAAGGAACTTCATGTGAACAGAGGAAGTCCCTCTTGGACTTTTGGACAGTGCAGCACCGCTGTGGAAACTGATGGTTTGTTTTTTATGGGTTACTGAGAACACTGAATCAAACTGTCTCTCACAGTAGCAAGGCAGTTCTTTAGAACCAACACACTGTAATATGCTATAGATAGCAGCATACAACCTTGTTTTTTTTCTTGTATATAATCTCTTAAACCACGTCTAAGATTATTCTGGTTATTCACGGTTATTCTGTCAAGTAAACCAGAAACTCATTCAACTTTCCTGCATAATATGACCTTAAAATTTTGCTCATGACATTATGTTGCAAGGTCTAGTCCAGATACAATGTAAAACAGGTTCTTACAAAGATAGGTCTAGGTTCTGAAGAACCATCTCTTTTATTTCTGCTAAGCACTTCCTGTCAGGCTAACATGCCATGGAAAGAACACTGATCAGAAACAGATGCAACAATAAGAGGCATCCCTTCTTAGACACAAATTCGTCTTAGTGTTGTGTCAAGCAATCCTTCTTTCATCTGCTCTTGAGGGTTGAGCATCAGGGTATGTTTTAGTGCTTGTAATGGAAAGATAAATCTTAAGGTCAGAGTTTTAATTTGGTCCACTGGCAAAGTCCAAACATTCGCTCATGCAGAGACTCACGTAAAGTGGATTTTATGTTATGTAGATGCATGTCTTTTACACCCATCAAAATTTTCCCATCTAATGTGGGATTCACTCTCATGTTGCTCAAGCAGATGTGAGAGCAGATGTGCAACGTTCTCCTACACCACCCACCAAAAACACTGATATCTAAGGAAACAGACAGAAAGGGGCGTGAATGAAAATCTGCTTTTCTACATGGTTACAACTTCATAAACAACTTCTTTTATCATAGACTTAAAGCATGAATTCAGAGGGGTTCTAAACAGGGTAGGTTCTCTAACCTCAAAACCTAGTCAGACGGCCAGATTCCTTACGAGGATAGTTGAATATAGTCCAGAGCTATTATACGAGTTGGCTACCTCACAAGCTGATTAATCAGGTTTGCACCGCCTCAGAACATGTGTTGAGGCCTGACATCTGCCCTCTCACTAACCACTGGCAGGAGTTGACATTCACATTTGCAGTAAAAACTCCTCAACTTTCGTTATCCATCACCTTAGTACATGGGGAAACTCCAGGAGGTTTATTAATCACAATATTGACATATTTCTTCATGCATTGTGGTAAATGTCTGGCTTTCCTGCTCAAACGAGAATCTAGATTCTCTTAAAAAACAAATGCTCGCTGTTGATCTTTGTCCAAAACAAAGAGAATTAAATTATTACTTCCAGCTGACTTGACAATAAGGGCAGAATAGCATCAAATAAAGAATGGTCCTTCTCCAGGGAGTGATGCAAGACCAGGAGTGTTAGTTTCCATTTGCCAAAACGAAAAAGAAAACATAATGGAGATTCTTCAAGCAGCATGATACCAAGCCGCTCGGCAACATCCAGTTCTTTTTGAAAATGTTCTGCTTTAACTGGGCTTTGCTTGGATGGATAGAAATCCTTAGGAGGCAGTACGCAAGAACGGAAAAACCAAACACTTGCACCTCTTCCTCAATAGCAGCTAAACAAACCCCACAGACCGAACACAGTAGGGTTCACGTCAATGTCAGTGTTCCCTCAGTGCTTCAAACTAAATATTAGCAAAAACATCTTCAAACAAAGCAAAAAATTAAAAGGTTTAAAACATGAGGTCAACTCTGAAAATACACAATGTGTGGTGAGTACCTTCCCACAGAATCCACAGAAGCCTGGCAAAAGTCGAAATATATGATGCAGGAACAAAAATCCTATTCTGAGCCAAAGGAGCAGTTAAAAAAAAGAAGAATTGCACAATGACTGAAAGAAAAACATTGAACAGGTGG
This sequence comes from Sinocyclocheilus grahami, assembly GCF_001515645.1. Taxonomy (NCBI): domain Eukaryota; kingdom Metazoa; phylum Chordata; class Actinopteri; order Cypriniformes; family Cyprinidae; genus Sinocyclocheilus; species Sinocyclocheilus grahami. Next base: position 1,066,336 of record NW_015505212.1, read on the forward strand.
CATACTAAAACTCTGGCCCAGGGATTCTCAAAAGATACTCTTCAATCTACCGTTCTGCCAGTAAACTAACAGATGTAAACAAAGGAACAAGTTCTTGCTGGACAGTTCACCTTGGTCTGCTGCAGTTAGTCTTAACAATAACTACATTATGCTGTACCACAACATCAGGATCAATATCAGTGCAGTTAGTCAAACTCATGACAAACGAACATATCAGCCATATCAGGATGTTGCCAACTGAAATATATCACAGGTAACCTTAGAATTCACACACTGCCATTCCAAAGTGCATGTTCTTGCTGTAAGGACCCACTCACGTTATTCTCGCTCAGCAGTTGAAAGGTGAGGTAAAACATGTATGCACTGATGTCACGCTCTGATGATTAGTGACACATGCAGTTACACTTCCCAGTATTATGCATTCGTTCATGGTTTCATAGGTGTCTTATATCATTGATTCACACAAACATAAAACTCTGAAATGGTTTACGATTATTCTCTCTAAACAATAGTGAAGAATATCCTAGATGGAATTTACTGCAATTTTTCTGTGCATATAAATGTACATTAAAACGATGGGATATGGTCTCTGACCTTTGCAGACTAATTCCTTGTTTTTCGCTTTTTCGTAAGAGTGCGTCTTCTAATTAGGCATATACTTCAGACTAAAGAAGCTCTTGACTACCTGCTCTTCCTCTCTACATTTACAGAGAGGAGACAGTCTCAAGACTTTGGCAGTGAATGACCCCCAACCGAGAGGTGAACAGAGCATAGGGGGTTTTCACAAAATTCCACCTTAGGCACACACAATGCGCTGTAAGTATGTGAGTGGAGTGCCCTTCAGACTTACAAACTGTAAACTGTTTCTAAAATTTTTTTTCATTGTGTTGACTCAAGAATGATAAATTGGGGGCTAATGAAGGTCATTTTGATAACAAAAACAATGATGCATTATTAAAGTCTTACATTTCGTCTTTTAACTTATGAGCCTGTCAGCAGGAACACTTCTTATCTAAGCGCATATTTTCCAGACTAGCATAACTAACTCCCCTAGTGCTGAAGACATTCATGCTTACTTAATAGTTTTACAGGACTACAGCTCCTATGAGTTCATTTAGAATCAAAGGTATGCTGTGTTCATTCAGAAATATTATAGATGGGCAGATCCCTTTTTATTTACATTCGTTTTTGTTTTTTTTGCTCTAATGTCTCCTATCTGGCACATCTCCCAGTCCACATGGATCAGGAGACAGTTAAAAGATGATCTCAACGCAAAGTGTATCTGGTGCTTATTGCACACAAAATCAGTAAGCTCTTTCTTTAACGATCAAGCTCTGGTCTGACTGGCTGTCTGCTACACAATATCAGGGAGTCCACGTGCAAATGCTTTTACTGGTCTGCTGGGAAAACAAAAAGTTCTGTTTACAAGGTACCAAGCCCTGTAGATACTGGATTTGGCAGTTTGACATGAGATATCAGGAATATATTCAGCATTGTTTGAGCTCAGTCTTAGTCCCAAGTAAATGGGATATTCCTAAGAGAGAAGGTCCCATGGTAACCATCTGATTGAGAAACGTGAGAAAAGCTAAAACTATGATGGGAAAAACAAAGGTGGACACAAGTCACAAAATCATGTTAATTTTTAAAAGTTATGCAGTGACAATCTCATTTCTGTTTTATCGACGGACAACCCAGAGGTCACTTACCTATCTGGTGCTTATTGCACACAAAATCAGTAAGCTCTTTCTTTAACTATCAAGCTCTGGTCTGACTGGCTGTCTGCTACACAATATCAGGGAGTCCACGTGCAAATGCTTTTACTGGTCTGCTGGGAAAACAAAATTCAGAAATTCGGATTACTGTCTGCACACATTTAACACTCATTTCTTGTGTTGGTGTTGTCTTGGAAAGTGCTGCATCATTATTTGAAAAAGCAACCACTTTATTGTTCAGTGCCCTATTTATGAGATATCAATATCAGATTTACCCACCCCTACATAAAAACAAAATCTCCAGTTGGTCACCTTATATGCCTCCTCATGTCTAAGTGCGCGGTTCTAGACCAGAAACAATGCAAATGGACAAGGAACAATCAGATAACTAAAAAAACTAAAGTGAGGACAAAGACGGCAAGCAGAGTTGAACAGAAATCAAAGTCAACTAAAAGTGGAAAAGGCAAAACAAAAAAAAGCTGAATGTTTCCTTTCCTGCACCACAAGCTCTCAGGAGTCTATCGGTCATTGTGTTGACTGGGATGCATCTTGCATGACATTAGCGCTAATGGGGACGAAGCATACGCATATATTTGCCTGAACCACAGAAAGGTGGGGAGAGAGAGAGAGAAAGATAGACAGAGAGGAGAAAGAGAGAGGAAGTGAGAGAATCAAAAGGGCACATGAGGATAGAAGCTGGCGAATGTGAAGAGTCTGGGCAGAAAGAGAAAAACGGGGACATGGAGAGGCCTGAATCTCCTGAGGCTTTTCCAAAAGCGCATTGATTCTTTGAGTAGAGCCTCTGCCACTCTGCACGTACACCCAGAGCCTCTCCAGCCGCCCGGCTTCAGTGTGGGAGCAGAGAAGAAAGGGAATGAGGAAAAGAGAGAGAGGGAGCAGGAGAGCAAAGGCAGGGAGGGAGGGTGTGAGGAAGGGAGGCAGAGAAAGGATGAAAGAGAGACATTTGTTGCAGTGCGGATGGGTGAAATTTCACGTTGCTGGCAGTGCGATATATCCCAGATTTCTGATCGGACAGGGGGCCGTGAATACACAGTGTGGATATTATGAATGCCATCATTCATGTATCACTCCATCTGGATTCAGACAAGCAGGGAAGTGTCTGAAAAGGCTTTGTCTGATGAATGAGGTCTGTGATGAGACACTTTGAGTTTGTATAGTAACACTGAAAGTAAAAAGGGTTCGTTTACATGTTCATGTGCATTATAGTGCACGCTAGTGTAGTCAAAGTGTGCATTTGCAAGGCACTTGCAAGGTCTGGTTTCAAACTAATTCAAGAAAAATGGAACTAATGATGGTCTGTTTCCAAATTTCACAATTGACTCGGGAGCTTTACAGTGAAGTTATTCAGGCAGCAAAATCTCTCTGTGCTAATTGAATTAGAGAGGCTTTTCAACTCGGGCAAATACCAAGTCAGCCAGTGAGCCTGCATGAGAACAATTATACAATCTGCACTGATTTTTACTAGCTTCAGTTCAAACAATCCACAAACAGTGAGACAATGACACTTAGCATTCATATTTAATCTTTCAGAGGATAATTAGTCTATGAACACAACACAGGAAAAGGAAGATTTCCCTCTGACCGGTGCTCTAATTCCACAGGCAATATTACCATCTGTATCAGCACTCCTATATTGGCTGTGACCTCTACATGGCTCTTCCTGAAGTCATGCTCATCACCCCCTACGTGTTTCAGTGGTGCTAACCTCCTGCGTGCATCCATAACTTCTCACTGTGACACTGAATCAACATGGAGCCATTGTCCTCCATCTTTGTCTGTGGGGATGTCTTTTCATCTTCTGAAAGTGGCCTGATTTATTCCACACTCAGCTCAGCTGCTATTAAGGGAGTTCCACGTTGAGAAGGTGGCCAGACACTTTAAATGCCATTTTTTGCACAGCACTTTTTGTCAGGGAATGTGACCACTGAAGTGCTGATGACCAAAGTAATGAGCTTGGAGAAACAAAGCCTGCTTTGTGCATCATGACCTACACATGCAGACACACAAAACACAAGAATCCCCATCACTTTCTGGATCCCAAAACAGGCAAGTTTTTGACTACTGCACTTGAATTCTGAGTCAAGTTCAAGATTAACAGATGTGCTGATACGGATTACAAGTCTGTTACAGACACAATAATATCTTCAAGACACGGCACAGTATCACGAGTGCCAAAATATTACAGCTACTAATAACCAAGTATTATTAAAGAACAAACAACATTTCTGTCTTTGATCATATGGTTTTCAAAAGGTTGCTCTCATTGAAACGGCATTTGAGGTTCAGGGAAAGGGTTTCCCACCATTTCCCACACGTTCTGATGTCACATATGAAGCTGGACAGTCTCTGCCTGAGCTCTCTTCTATTTTTAAGAAATCGTGCCCTCTTTCAGGGATAAACTACATCACTTATATCTGTAAATCAAGAAGGACAGACATAATAACAATCAGAGGCCTTCAATTACACCATAAGAGCTCTCTGATGGACTGGTTTTGTGTGAAAGTACAAGAAGAGCCTGTTATTCAACACACCAATAATTTTAGCGAAGCTGCCAGAAATACAAAAGAGCCACCAGATCCAAGGGGCGCCAGTGTGAAAGCCAATAACTATCCGTGTGAATTTATGTGCTTGTTCACTAAAGAAACGACCTTGTTAACATCCATTTCCATCAGTACTGTTGAGATATTTGCCAAGGACCATGAATGAGGTGGTCAGGCATTCTCGTTTCCCTTAAAATTGAGGAAAGATGAATGGGAAGGCTTTTTACGCAACTTTAAAAAGGCCTTTCTTTGTAAGGGTACACAGTTGACCAATCCAGTGAGCCTTTTTAATCACCTACCATCAGCAAGATTGCCTTTTTTTTCTCTTTTTAACCAACACAATTCTGCTTAGAGTAAAAGGAAAGCTCAACTCCTTGATATCAATATATGTAGCATCCACAGGCATAATCACATAATGACTGGCTCTTTGTGTTTTTATAATCTGCATGTTTTGTGAAAGTCTGTTTACATAAAGGACATAGGGGGGTCAGAAAAGAAATGAAAACCCAAGGCAAAACACCTGCATCTCAAACACTGTAAGAGAAAGTCAGGACATGTTCCTGTGCTGATAAGCTCTGTGATCCCCCC
>NW_015505212.1:1071426-1083877 GCF_001515645.1 Sinocyclocheilus grahami
CCCCCCCCCCCCCCCCCCCCAAACTTCGGAAAGGCAGCTGGGAACTTTCACATCTTGTCTACATCACTGTTTTACTACTCCAGAGTGTTTCAACCAAAACACCACCTTAGGCTTAATGTCCAAAAAATGTCTCGTATCAACACATACATACGTTTATTTACTGTCATTTCCCATTAAGACAGTGTAGATATATTCGAGGTTATTTAGTGCACAAATTAACGAATTTGACACACTGTGAAAATCTGGGAGAAAAACATTTCCAGACCACAAGTCCTCATAAATTCAGAGAGTGAAGTCTTGGCTTATGCCAAAAACTGTAACCCCCATTAAGACAGTGTAGATATATTCGAGGTTATTTAGTGCACAAATTAACGAATTTGACACAGTGAAAATCTGGGAGAAAAACATTTCCAGACCACAAGTCCTCATAAATTCAGAGAGTGAAGTCTTGGCTTATGCCAAAAACTGTAACCTGAGTCCTACCTTTCTGCTCTGGCGGATTCAAATCAATATGATTTATGAAAAGGATTCATATTTAAAAAGCCATTCAATAAACATTCAGTGACACAACTGCTTACAGTATTAAATCCAGGATTTTTTTTTTTTTTAATTGATGAAAGATGCTTCATGCCAGTGAAAGCTATACTATAGAACAACTGTCTAGATCAAATTACATAAAACTTCATAGAAAGATAATGTGAATGAATTATTTCCAATACTTTCATTTAGACACTGTGACGTCTGCCAAAATCTAGTTATGCAGGTACAGTTCGATTTATATGCTAAGTTTTTAACAGTTACAAGAGAAAAGTCCAAGATCAGCGACTGATAGTATGCAAGTAAATCACTGCATCACCACAAAGTGAACATTGTGAACCAATCCATTGTGAACTTATAAATCATTGTGTCATTATAAATCACAGTACAATAGAAGATACCTTGTATATTCAGATAAAGCGACTGCATTTTTCCCCTTTGTTGTTCATTTCTTTGAACTATCTTGCTTCTTGTGGAGCTAGTGCAGATAGTAGACAAGATATGCCATTGAGGCAAGCGTCTGTTATTGTTCAGCCCTTAGAGAGCAGTTTCCACTGCATTCATGATAAGCATGAAGTCATAAACTGTTGCAAAAGCAAAAACCAGGCTGCACAGCATTAGTTCAAAGGGGTTACATCAAATTTTTCATCTAAGAAAACAACCTTGCATTACAAGAGTGCCGTTACGTTAGTAAATTCATTAATTGTGTTCAACTAGTTCATATCTCCACACCTGTTGTTTAACACAATGAATGTAAAATGGGGGGGGGGATGCCACAAACAGTTTATGCACATTAAAACATGGCGCATCAAGACTATATGAAATTATTAAGTAGCGATTTGTTTTTTCATTCAGTAACTAAGCCAGTATGCAATCTCTTTATTGCTAACATGTCAATGTCATGCTTACAAATACAGCTTTCTTTTACATGTCACAAACTCACCTTTTTATCTGACTCACCTGTCACTGACATCAGCTCGTCTAGATTGTTCTTCCAGAAAGGTCATTGTCCGTCACAGTATGACCTATTGCAATTAATGTTTTGTAGCATTGTAAACCTATATTTGTAGTATTTTTAGAAGAGATAAAAAACATTATTTACTTACAATTTCAGTTTCGATTAACAAGAAAGCACTCAGAACATGTACAATTTGCAATTTGCATATACATTTTCTACTGTATTTAATGTTTTTTTTAATATATATATAATTCTGTATAATGCCCTCTTCTTTCTTCCTTTATTATTTATTATGTTTCTATTTTGAGCTGTGGTATTGTTTATGTTTTCTTTTTCTCTCTCTATTGCTGTTAATTGTAATTATTGCGTTCTAATTTTGTTGTACCATAGTGTAAACTGAATGTTATATGAAATAAATAAAAAAAAGTTAAAGTTAAAATTTATGTTAGGTTTTATTCTGTTCATTTAAAGAAACAGCATGATTGAGCATACATAACACTGATACCTATGGAAGCCCGTTTCCGCCACTAAATAAAAAAATATAATAAACTAAGTACACTGATACCAGACACTAAAAATGTCAATCATTAATTTGGTGAAATCTGTCCATAGAAATAACCGATTTTTATTTATTAAAAAAAAAATTATATATATATATATTTTTTTTTATTAATTAATTTATTGTGAGTTCACTGGAGTTTGATTTCAGGACACCTGCACAGCGCCCTGCAACGTCCTCTTCATGTCATAACTCTTATTGAGCTATTATATTATATTATATGCAGTTTAAATGTCTGAGTGCACATCGAAAATCTGGGATGTAATAGAACATTTAATTATTTAAAATTGAAATTTAATAAAAAATGTTCAAAGACGTGTTATAAGGTCTATATTTAACAGTCTATACTCATCTTTAACATTAAATACGTGTCATAAGTCAGATGGGTTGCACAAACAGCTTGAGTGCATGTTGTCATTAAAGTAATACGCTGGAGAGAAAAAAAAGAAAGTAAATTTTTCCGTTTTATTCAGTCATTTTGACGAGAACATTTGTATGGAGAAAAAAAAATTGTGCAATTTTTAATGTTATCGTAGCTAGATGTTTACTGTAGTTCACTTCTGTGTCGCTGTGAATGTCTACATTAGTGAATGTCATAAATCACTTGTGCTTGTTGTGTGTTTTACAGTGGTGGAGAAGAAAGAAGGCAAAACCACAGTTGTAAGTAACACCTTCTCTCTCAAATGTACATTTTACAAAAGAAGGTGCAAATAATAAACGAAACTAATTTTCCAGTTGCAAGGACGATCCTTTCTCAAGCATCCAGGATAGAACAATAACTCCCCAGTAGTATCTGTCTTGTGTTAGTCACACTTCAACTTGATATTATTTACAATACTATAATTATGCTTCTTTTTGTCACTCTTTTATCAGATAGAGGGTGTTATTGAGCCTACATCTGAGCAACCACAGCCTCCCAACCCCACAGCTTCCTGTCCCATCTACAGATGGAACCTACAAAACAAGTACAACTACACCGTAAGTACTCCCATGTGATGATTCTGTGCACCATTATTTTTCTCTCATTATCTTTAAGACTTCTCTCTCTCTCTCTACTGCTGCAGGACGTGCTGTTACTCAGGCAGTTCATTCGCTCAGATGGTGGGATGCTTCCCCGGCGCATTACAGGCCTCTGTGCTCAGGAACATACCAAGATAGTAATTTGTGTACAGATGGCCCATCGTGCAGGTGAGTTGGAGCTTTCTAATGTTTATGTTGTATGAAAATGCTCAGTGTTGCTCCGCTTCAATAAAATCAATGTAATACAACATCTAAAACAGTTTAAACCACATTCTGTTAATTCTCTTTTTTTAGTATTAGCATTTTTAATCTCATATTAACTGAGAAACTATATGGAATATAGAACCATGTAAAATTAACTAGTTAAGGCAAAAAAAATAAAGGTCCAAACATACACACTTTGCCTTATATATAATTATATATATATTTTAACCTAAAATCCTAATGCAAAAAATACATGCATCAGCTACTCATCTGTTTCGGTGTCCTTATTAACAGTTACAATCATTTAACCAGTTCCTCATTTCTTTTTAGGACTCCTACCAGATCATAAACCCCCTTTACCTGAAGGCCATGTTCCAAAACCTAAACCCAACCCACCTCTCAACCGGTACGGTTACCTTAGAAAGATGTAATAACGTCACATATTTGATGAGTCATATTTTCATGTGCCATTTTTAGATTAGGTACATGCCATTAATCAGACAGTCTCTTATGGTCTGTTGCAGGTATCTGACACGTTACTCTGTGAAGTCTGTGAAGCCCATCTTCAAGACAGGGTTGAAGTGGTGTAAGAAGAGAATGACTGTAGGACATCCTGCCCTGAAAAACAACGTCAGATACAGCCCCAAACCACTGTACATAAAGCACTGATGGACACAGCTGCTAACCCAATCAAAAGAGTGACTTTCATGGGACTGAGAGGATCTATGACAAAGGATTTGTACCTGCCTCTGGCACAAAGAGACTGTTAATTGATAAACCATCAAAATGTAAATTCAGAGATCACTGTAATGTAACTCTAGAACTGTATGTCCAGCCCTCTGATTTGGCTTTCCACAGTGTGATTTGGAGAAATGTTAAATTATATTATTGCAAGGGCAGATTCGCAAATAAAGCGTTTCCCTCACTTGCAGCTGTTGCATGTGTTTGCGCCAGAGAAAAACCGAGGTAACCGTTTGTCACTGCCTTAAAGGTTGAAACACCAATGCAACTTCAACTTTCCAAACATGCTGACATGTTTATGTTTTCCTGAAATTAAATTAAAAAAAAATTACAGTGCAAGTAAATCACAGAGTTGATTACACATTCACGTTAGAGCGAGATTGAAGCTTTTGCGGTCTTTAAAATGTGGCACCAATACTAGAAACAGTCCTTTTGGCTGCTATAACATGAAGGGCAGGTCAAGGTTCATCAGTCCGTCTCCCATGTAGATGTATCCATGCTGAGGGGTCTGGGGAATGTGGAAGAAGGTGAGACCCAGCCAGAGCAAACTGCGTAATACACACATAGTGCTGCCCCGCTCAAGCTGGAGGCTCCATGACCCTGCATGAAGGACACACACACACACAGTAAGCAAAAATGACAAGAAAAAGACCAGAATTATCCTACTGTGCAAGATCAAAGGGGGAAAAAGGCAAAAAGCATTTTGCATAAACTGAACCTGAATTTTTGACCATTACACATAACCACTGACAGAGTCCAGACTGTGTGATAGTGTGACAGACGCAGAGTAAAATCTGGAGAAGAAAGTCGTGTGACAGGGAGTTGGCTCAGTTATAGATAACTATTATCACAGCAGTATATAAAGAAGAGGCGTTCTGGTGTCTTTCTGTCTGGGTGGCCCCTGCATCCAGCTGCCGGCATTGGCTTGCGCCCAATACTGCGAAGCCCGATGCCAGTGAAGTCTGTGTTTGAATTGCAGCACTGAACATTAACTGCTAACAATGTTCAACCTAAAACACTCAAAAGTCTACAATAATGTCCATTGTGTCTCTTTGCTTTATTATGACTTCAAATATTTATAGGCGGCAGTTCTATAGAGCGCTCACTAATTAGAAAAGCTTTTGAGGATAATATGTAGTAATTAGATTTTCTCGTCCAAAAGATGCGATATTAAATTAGCCTGGCATATCAAGACAAGTTACTTCCATCAACACTGAACGAAACCATTACCCTTCATTTCTTCCAGTGATATTTGGCTTAAAAGTCATACGGTTATACAATATTTTCAGCCTTTCCAAGTTCTTGGGAAATCTCCCCACTTTTTCCTTCTCCAGGCCACATTCAAGGAAACCTGAAATATCACCGCCTATTCCCAGTATCCGCTACCCACTATTTGAGGCGTCCAGATGAACCTGTTCACCTCTGGCACTTCTTGAGAGGGGATTGGGTTTTTTTCCACCTGATTGGTCAAGGGGAAAAGAAGAAACTGTTACGCAGGGTGGGTAAATGCCCTCTGTCTGAAACCTGCACTACTTTTTCAGTTTCTAGAGACAAAACAAATCAACTTAGCCTAGTATTGCCTGAGGTTAGGGGCCATCCCTTAGAAAGAGAAAGAAAGGACAGATCACCTCCTTTAATGAAACAGCTGAGATGTTTCTACCACACTTAAAGTCTGGGCATGTGTCCAGTAGGTTGACTGTGCCTTCAAACTCTACTGAGAAACTGAGGTTGCATTCAACAGGAGGTCACTCTTAATCTTGCAATGAGCGCTTTTATGCAAGAGTCATAAGCTATGTTTTCTGTAAATGTCAAGGCTCAAAGTGATGCTCTAGTGCTTCGCTCGGTATGTTAAACAAGTCAGATTCCATCTGGTTAAGATTCAGGATCAGCAGAACCAGATATTCCTTGAGGAACTCAATGTTAAATAATCAGTAGTGGTCTGTAGCCTCATGAAGTGTGCTTGATGACTACCTTTCAGCAAGCTTATGTCTGACTTGAATTTGTGTGGAACAACAACATACGAATACATTTCTGAGTAACTGTTTTGTTAGTTCACTCCCAACTGATAAACATGGCAGGAAGACACACGAGATATACGAGTGGGACATTTATAGTTGTTGTAGAAAATGGCATTCCCTCAAACGCTTCTTCCCAGAAAGCAAAGAGAACAACGGGATCATGGTTTGCAGAACAACACCCCAGATGTCTCCTTGGCTTTCGCTCGGCCTTAGGCAGCTGCCAAATCATATCTGTCTTTAACCCAGGGAAATCCAGCTACAGGGATCATGGGATGCCTTGCAGAAGGACTTTTACACCCTCCTCATATTTCCCACCACTATTAAAGCTTCCTAAATGCAATTTGCATGTCAGCATAATTTTTTGGAAAGTATGGTGGTGCTAACAGGTGTCGTTCACCTTTGAATTATTAAGTCTAAAGCAAAAGAGGGGTCCGATTCAATGCAAATGTTTCATTACAGGACTTGAGGGTGGGAGCTGGAGACTCCCACTGTACCTTCAGAAACAATATTGTGACTGGAAATAAAACCACATCACGAATAAATCATCACACAAAAAGGTAATGAAAGATCGTTCCTTTTAATTACCTTTGGGAATGTCCTCGCTCAAAGGATCTAGGAAGTCAATAGCAGGGTTTAGGTGAGACATTTCCAAGATGGACTTCTTTTTCAGGTTAACCGGCTCACGGAAGTGCAGATAGTTGCCCAGTTTCGCAGCCTCGATGGGATCTAGACCTGCAGTCAAGTGTAGGGTGAACATACATCCTCTTTTTTTCCCAGACATGTCCTGGCTAGGATTTCTAAATTGCCAAAACTGTTTGTATCTATTGTACATAATCGAACAATCGTGGCAAGCAAGAAGGTGGGATGTACAGAGAATGCTCAAAGCAATGCAATTGCTCATACATATAATGTATGAAGACTAGAGAGAGCACATCAATAGAGAAACAAAGACAAAACCTGGACATTTTTGGCAATTTAGAAATCCCGGGCCAGGGAAAAAAAGAGGACATATGGTCACCCAAATCATGTGCAAAATTTAAACTGATCTAGGGTCTGACAATTCAGATAAATGACAACATAATCAGATGAACTAAAGACTGATTACAAGAAAGTGGCTTCAGATAACTGAAATGGATTCCATTTTACTAAGAAATGGAAACATACAGACTTTAGTTTTATACTCACACAGCTGCATCTGATAGCGGGTGGAAAGCATATACAAACACTTCTGAACGGCTAAGAGTCTGACAGTAAACATACCTCCAAAGCTTCGGTTTGTCTGCACTTTGCCGCTGGGGCTCTTGGTAAATGCACCACGTGGCACTACAGACGCATCTTTATCGATGTTTGACACGGCTGTTGCCAGTCTACTTGCCTCATTCACTTTCACCTGCAGAACCGGAGGCATGTTAACCGCTTCATAAACATTGAAGAAGCCGCCTGCCATCTACCACGTTTACTCCATTATAAACCATGAATAAACAGAAAACCGAATAAATAATAACAGTTGTTTTACAACCAAACATTACCACGTCCACATAAACACAACATTCATTTTGTGTGTGTCCAATTTTCCTTGAAATGTTTAGACTCTTTTGATTGCTAAAAAATTAAAGATTGGTCAACAAAGCAAGATCTGTGTTTTATAAAGACACAAACATCTCACAATCCTGAAATGCAGATATACCGCATTAGCCAAGGAAGATAGGCTTTTGTTCATTTTCTTCAATCTATTTTCCTATTTCCAGAAAGCTGCATGCTCGTTATAGCCCCATCTGTGTCGTGTAACCCAAGTGCCCCTCCTCTCACCGTGACCTCTTCCTCCGTGGCGTCGTCCCCCTCTCCCTTAATGCGCATCTCTGTGTGCTCGTACTCATGGGACGGGTCGCCTGTGAATCGCCCTTGTGCTGCTAATGCCACATCTGCAATCATGGTCTCAGTGGCTGGGGGTAACAGGTGCCAATCCATGCAGTTTAAACTGTTTAATGATAAAAAATTATAAAAATTACATTTCAGAAAGAACACAATTTATCACTCACTAACAAGATTAAACAGATATTGGTATTGAATATCCCTGTTTTTCCAAATAATACTGACACAATGGGTCTTGTAAAATAAAATAAATTAATAGGCCTACTATATATATATATATTACATAATATATGTGTGTGTGCTGTGTATATTTATTATGTATATATAAATACACACTCATACAATATATATTTTGAAAATATTTACATATATATTTATATAATTGATATTATATATAAATATATTTAATATAGGAAACCAAAATTGTTCTTATATATATATATATATAATTATATAAACCATTTTACTAATAAAATATGTTTCATTATACAATTTTTGAAACTTTCACTTGAATGGCCACCATAATTAGGTTACATTTTCAAAAGAAATGAGTAATTAAACCAATAAAAGGTTATTTTATTTTTGCAAAGTCAACTTATTATGTGAGACAAATTTAGCCATCGTTCACGATCACAAATGATCAAAAAAATGAGTAAACAAGCACTTATCTAAACAAGCTACATGATTTCATACCTGTACAAAGACTTTTTGTTTTTCATTTCATCATCTTCAACTCCTTGAGCAATAAAATAGTCGCACTGTATCCCCAAAATCTTTCCCCAAAATAAAACCCGGCTGAATTTGTAGTTTCTCTTCAGAATGACCAGTGAGGTTTGAAGAGCGGCTCTCTGCTCACTGCTCAGAGTCAAACCATTACCTGCGGCTAAATCCAACGAGTAATGCAAAGATTCAGAGTCCATCTCAACAGCATTTACTAACAAATCTATATCTACAAAAGAATAAATTTCGCTTGTTTATTGAACTGACGCTAGCAAGCTAATCAGCCTCCGAGTCTCCGGTTACCCTGTGGTTGCTAAGGTAAACAAAAGCCCTAGCATCCTGTTGCTATAGCAACTCACAAACACTCGGCTCACTACAGCTGAATAGTTAATTGCTCACATTAAAAATGTTTATGAAAAAAATATATTTAATTAATATTCTAATTAAATGAATGCTTATGTTTTTTATATATATAAATACATATGTACATATATAACAATATTCAGAAATATTGAAATGTTAGTTATTTTTTTGCGTTTGATTTTCGGGTCATCACAGGAGGCTCCTCGTCTACTCAAAGACAAACAGGAAGCATGTGACACAGCTGGCAGGATGTGTGTTCTGTCTGACCTAATGCCCTCTGCGTGATACCAGCCGCCTCACACGCTGTATGTGTGAATGAGTGCTGTTAACAGCATCTGTGGCTGACAGCAGAAGTCAGCTGCCTGTTGTCAACACATCAGTGTTTGTGTGCGTGAAGATAGAGGCTGTTTACGATGATGACAAACAGAAGTAGTGCGTTTTTGATTTTTTCGTTTTTGCACAGGCATCAGAAAACTCATATTTCATCCCAAAATTGAAAGGAAAAGAGAAAAAAGTTATATTTTTATATTGTCTATGTATCTATCTATGTATTTGTGTATCTGTCTATGCATTTTATGTATGTATCTATCTATCTATCCAAATATTTAGAATTTTAATAATAAAATTAAGAACATTTCACCCTCAAATTCTCATGGTATGGTAATGCAACCAGAGGCGGACAAAGTACTCAACTCTATTACTTGAGTGAAAGTACAGATACTGCTGGTCAAATATGACTCCATTACAAGTAAAAGTTGTAAAGACAGCTGTTTACTTACGTAAAAGTGCAGAAGTACTTGCTTTTAGAAGTACTTATGTACCAAAAGTAAATTTCCTTTTTTATGTCAATGCACTGTTTTATTGTTGTACGTAATACTTGCAATACTTCTGAAGCAACTTAGAATACATTACACCTACTAGCTTGTAGTATCTTTGGAATAAAGAGCTTTTAGAATGTTAAAAACCTATGGGGAAAAAATGAACACCCGAGGATCTTGATAGAAATGTAGTGGAGTGAAAAGTACAATATTTGTCTTTCAAATGTAGTGAAGTTAAAGTCATAAGTTCCCAGAAAAAATAATACTCAAGTAAAGTACAGATACTCAAAAAGTGTACTTAAGTACAATACTCAAGTAAATGTACTTAGTTACTGTCCGCCTCTGAATGCAACAAATAATAATAATAATAATAATAATAAAATAATACTAATAAATTCTTAATTGTCATGAAAATAATGCCACTATAAAATATACATTGAAGGCTGTAAAGAAGGTTTAATTTTCTCTATGCAAAATATTATAATATATTTTGCTTTAGTTTTGGGATGAATTGTAAATAGGGTGGTGGTTGGTAAAATCTTATATTTAGTGAACTTGTTTTCTTTTCTTTCTCCACAAAGTTTACTTTTTTGTTTCATATACTGTAATAAAAGTTCTTTATTGCCATCAATGGTTCAATGAATAACCTTTAACACCTTTGAAAACCTTTCCATTGCACAAAAGGTTCTTTGGATAATTAAAATGTTCTTCACAATAAGAAAAAAAGGGTTCTTTTATGAAATGTTCACTGAAAGGTTCTTTAGGAAACCAAAATTGTTCTTTGAAAACCCCCTATGGAACCTTTATTTTTAAGAGCATATGTCTGCTCTATATAGCATCAGTTTTCTCCTGCATGGTAAAACCTTAACAAGCAACATCCGTTACAGGTGTCACGTGCTTAGCACTCTTGAAGCCAGTCTCTGTGTGAGCGCTAGCAGGCTCATATCTCTGCATTGCTGCGATTGGGGATGGTTCTTCATCGCTGTCGAAAAACGGTTAGCCACAAAGTCCCTGCTGAGTTAACGGCACACATGTTCAACACGCACACAGACGGACGGCCTCATTCACAGGAGATTAGTGGCCACAACATCACACCCGCCTCTGGCTATAACTCACAAAGCGCAGAGCCTCTGAAAGAGCATGACCAGAGCAGAAGACTTCAGACAGGAAGGGGAGGATGAGGAGGAGAGGAAGAGGGTGGGAAGGAAGTGGAGACGTCTGTATTTCACATCTTTGGACAGATGCTTGTCTCAACTGGTAGAGCTCAACTTGACTTATTGAGAAGGCCTTATAGGCACACTAACTTATGTTTAGGTTTTCACTGCTTGACCCAACTTTGACATATACAGTGTTGGGTGTAATGCATTATTAAGTAATTAATTATAGTAATTTATTGAATTATGCCTTGAAAAAGTAAAGTAAGGGATTACTCTTATTTTTTCTGTAATTTAATTACAGTTACTTCTAATGTATCTAACATCAAAATTTAACATTATATGTTAAAATGTATGTTTTTATATGCTGGTCAGTTCAAGAATAATTTATGTAATATGAAAGTAACTAGTAATATGTATTTATAATTACACCATTGAAGATGAAAATAGTAGCTAGTGTGTGTGTGTGGACATTCCTTTATTTTTATATTTTCAGTTTTCATTTTAATTTTAGTTTTAAGTTTTTGTAATTTTGTTATGTGCTTTTGTCATTTTTGTTAGTCTTTTTTATATATATATATATAATTTTACTTGGTTTTAATTTACTTTAATTTTTTTAGTTTGTTTTAATCATTTTAGTTCTTAAAATTATTTTCAGTTAGTTGCCAAAGTATAATTTCTCATTTTTGTTTATGCTTTTTAAATTTAAGTTTACATTTTATATCTAATATTTTTATTTTATTTTAATTAATGAAAACAATTCTAGTTGTAGTTAACAAGAACACTGAAAGCAAATGTTTTCTATTTAACGTTGCTACTGCAGAAATACATATACATCTTTTATAATGTAATTTATTATGCGTTTATAATTTTAGACATTTGTTCGTAAGTACAATCTAAATGTCTGTAAAAAAAAATCCATATTGATTTTCACCATATTTTGAAATACAAATTGCATCGACTTAAAGGAAATGTCTGTAAACTTAACAGAAAATATCTTGGCAGAAAATGACAAATACCTTTTCTGTTTTTATATGGCTACTTTTTTACTCTTTAGGAGTAAAACTTTTGTTTATTTTTGTTGTTGTTGTTTTTTACAGTGGAAAAAGGTTACTTTAAAAGGATAGTTCTCCCAAAAATGAAAATTCTGTTATCATTTGCTCCTTCATATTACTCCAATATGAATTTCTTCCATCTGTGGAACAAAAAAAGAGTTTCACAGAATATTTAGATCACACTTTTTTTGTACAGTGAAAGTGAATGAGGTTGTCAAGCTCCAGAAGATGCAAAAAAAGTACACTCGATTGCATTTCTTCTGATACCATACTATAACATTATTGACATCAAACCTGGTGCAATGCATCTGCCATATTTCAGTAGAAGTAACCACAAATATGATTTGAACACAAATAAAAACTTAAATTCAAGTATGTTCCTCACAATTTCTGCATTTATTTTTCACAAGTCAGTCAGTCATGGAAGGAAAT
>NW_015505212.1:1083895-1111753 GCF_001515645.1 Sinocyclocheilus grahami
GGGGGGGGGGGGGGGGGGGGGGCGAGTGAACGATGACAGAATTTCCCTTCAAGCTAAAGAGAGTTGTAGAATTACAGACTGCCGTTTCAAAGGCAGATTTCTAGCTCCATAAGATTCTGTTGACGATCAGATAACAGAGCAAAAGTCCCAATCTGGGAATTCTCCCTCTAATTCTTCAGTTTCTTTACTCATTTCTGTCCGTCTCAGTTTCTCTGCAAACCTTAAGAGAAGTCTGGCAAGGAAACAAAACTTTGCTATTAGTTTTCCCTTAAACGTTGTGTCTGGGTGAAGTGGAATAAGTTTACCCCCAGGGCTTGGTGAGGGTCTATTTCTCTCGGCTCTGAGAACGGTACCTCACAGACCACCAGCGTTGCCATGGGAATAATCCCTCCGACAAAAGGGAGGGATCAGCAGGGGAAATCAATGCTGTCGGGCTTTGTGGTTGGCTGGCATAGAGATCAGTCATACATACTCCGGGTCATGAGGTCAGAGGCTTCAATCATGGCTTCCGAAATGAGTGTGGACCATCTGAAAAGAGAGAGAAGAAGGGAGGAGAGGAGTAAACATCTCCGTCCGTGTTAATGGAGGGATGAATCATCTTTTGAGTATTTCGAGGCACCATATACAAGTACAACTATAATTGGTTCTTGTAGTTTGAAAGACCAAACTCAGCTGGAGACGAGCCATTCAGTGTGTGTGTGTGTGTGTGTGTGTATTCAATCATGTGATGTGAGTTACATGAAATTGCATCACATCTAGAGCCCAGTTTACAGGATTAAGTAATTGCACTTTCTTTAAAAACTAGATTTTGTGTGTTTGTTTGTTTTTTTCCAATGCAAAAATCTCTACAATGATTCCAGAGCATTTGAAAGTGGTTTCTGCACTGAGTTTGCTCACCAGTGGATCCTCTGCAGTGAATGGGTTCCCAAACAGCTGATAAAAACATCTCAATATTCCACACCACTCCAGTCCATCAATTAATGTCTTGTGAAGTGAAAACTGCGTGTTTGTAAGAAACAAATCCATCAAGGCATTTCAACCTTAAACCAAGTCAATTTCATAATAACGCTTCCTCAAGTGAAAAAGTCCATCTGCTATTGTCCTCTCACATCAAAATCCACCAAAAAAAAATTTTTTTTAACTGTTTTTGCTTATAAAAGGTACTTGATCTGTGCATATTTCTCTTCTGATTCAGACGAGACGACTTTTTCACAAAATTAAAGCAATATTATGCAGAGGACTCGCGTTTTGGCCAGAAGCAATGGTTTGAATTTAAAAATGTCTTAATGATAGACTTGTTTATTAAAAATGCACAGCTTTTTATTTTACAAGTCATTAATTGATGGACTGGAGGAGTGTGCATTACTTGTGGATTATTGCAATGTTTTTATCAGCTGTTTGGACTCTCATTCTGACGGCACCCATTCACTCAGAAGATCCATTGGCGAGTAAGTGATGTAATGCTGAATTTCTCCAAATCTGTTCTGATGATGAAACTCATCTACATCTTGGATGAGTACATTTTCAGCAAATATAAATTTTTGGGTGAACTATTCCTTTAAGGTATCATTCACGTCTGTAGACGTCTTGCAAACAGCAAGGAATGAGTTACATCCTAAAGTTTATATTTAGTGATTTCGTGTTAGGAATTTGCTGAAATCCTTATGCAGAAGCATGAGGAATAGTAACAGTGATGGTTGTCTTAAGCAAAACTAATAAAAGAAACATCTTCTTCAAGGTTTTACATCTCTTCCTCCAACAGCTGTTTCCAGAGGTACGATAAGATTTTCTGAATTCGCTACAGCTGCCAACACTTGGCACACATTATCACCAGAATGCTTCATTGGTCAGTTTTGTCACCCTGAGGCCCCCAGCAAACACCATTCAGTGAAACTTGTTCTCAGCCCATTTAAAGAATTACCTAAATGCTTTATTTGACTTATATGCATCTTTTGTCTCAAGTTGCATGTGGGTGTTTGCGCCATTAGGGCCGTAAAGCCTTCTGAGGGTTTATTGTGGTGTCAAACACTGTAAATGCTGTTCTTTCTGGCACTCACAGACTAAAATGAAGCTGTAAAAATACATAATCTAAATGTATATGACTGGATATATGGTTTACACCAAATATGTGACCTCTACACAGTATTGCGTATTCTTTAATTTATTTATTTGAGTATCTACACACTCAAATACACACATACCCAAGACAAATCGTAGGAAAACTTAAAAGTTACAAAGTTTAAACTTTTTGTGCAATAAAATATTTGGCAACCTAAACGTGAACCCAATTAACTACCTGGCACCACTAAAAATGTACCAAAAATACTGTAGTATTACCATGTTTTTTGTTCCCCCATGGTACCATAGTGATACCCTGTTTATATATATATGAGAAAAGTTTGACACACACACACACACACACACACATTAGATCAGTTTCTGTTCTTTTGCCATTTTGAATGCTGATCCTGGCATTTGTAGCCGGTCAGTCGAGTTTGTGGGCAGCTTATGGTGTTAAAATAAGATGATTTTGCTCTATCCTGACTAATGAGTTGAAAACCGCAGTCAGGAGAAATGTGTCAAGTGTGTGTTTGGAGGACGTTCATTCCCCCATTTCCAGGAAAATCTGAGGCTTAAGACTATGAGACTCAATGTACGGAGGTTAAGCAGTTTAAAGGATCAGACACTTTCTGGAACAGTTTCTGTTCCACTTATATAATGAATATACAGTACAAAAACACAAACACAGGAACCATATCAATATCTTCCCCTTGCATTACAGCTAAAGGAATAAATATGATGTTTGTACTTGTTAAAGCACCTTCATGAGTTATATAGTGAAGCCCAGTTTCCTATTTGCTCTATAGATTTTTAAAGTGGGAACACTTTTCTAGGTAGATGAGTTTCTAGTTAATAGCTTCCAAAGTAATTAGAATTTGCTCCATGTAAACCGTCCCTTTCTTACTGTTGTGGTCAAGACATTCAATTTTAACTTTATGCAGACATGGTCAGCAAGCGATTTTATCACGCTAGTCTCATGTTGAAAAAAAAAACTTAAGTCTTAAAGGTTTATGCATTGCCCAGTTAAATTCATTTTAAGAGCCTTACTGTAAATCCAATCGTGGCATATTTTTTTGTCTAAATTATTTTCTCTATAATAGTTGACATTATGCCAAAATACTGAGTTAAGCTTGTATTGAACCTGAAACATCTCTCTGCTTCAGTCTGCACTGATCTGGAAAGAACCAGGATGATCAGAAAACAACAGTGCCACCTAGTGATGATTCATTCTCTCACGCACAACTACAAATCTGGTAATGAAAGGCCACTGAGCTATGAGCTCAATATATCTGTCAACATAAATATATTAACATATTTGTATAAAATGTTGCTTTAAAACAGATAATTAAGAATGACAAACAATACAGAAACTCGCTTTCTCTCACTCACTCACACATGCACACACAATTTACAGTTATAAAGTGTGTTAAGTTGTTTCTAACAAGGCACAAGTGTCAGTTCAAGTGTTTTGATATACTCGAGTTATATTTGAACTCCTTGGCAAGTGCTCATTGGCGAAGCTGGTTTTGTAGAAATGTTTGGACAGCGTGTTTGAAAGTTTAAAGTCTTTGGCGAGAAGAATTGATCCCAAAAAGCTCCTTTAGGTTTGTTATATGGCAGTTTATGATTAAATGTTTCGCAAGTCTCTCAGTAGGTGTAAAAAAACAACATGAAAAGCTAGAAAGTGTGATTTTTTCCTCACCAAAAAATTCTTTCCATCTCCATAATGACCTCCAACCTCCAATTCAGCAAGAACCATTTCCTCCAGAGGTAAAAGGGCAGTTGTGATTGGTCGATCTCCGTTGTTAGATATCGGAGTCTGGACAATCTTCCTCTGTGCCGAGGAAGGGCGGGCTTGTGTCTGTGGTGCCGTATGAATGGCGAATGCTGCATTCATCAGATTCGGACGATGCATCTGGGTTCAAAGCTTTGGGAAGATACACCTAAAAAGGATGGAGGGAGAGATTTTGGTCATCTCAAAATCGATCAAAATTTTAAAAAAATATGAGCGTAATATAAAAATGTGAAACTTGCCGATGCAGATGAGCTCTCGGAAACTCTATCTGCCGTGTCTTCATCTTCCTCCTTAACCTGAATCACAGACAATGCAATTACTTTTATGCATTCAGCAGACCTTTTTTTATCCAAAGTGACTTAAAATGGAGGAACAAAAGAAATATTTCACAGAGCCAACAATATTTGAAGTATACAATGACAGGTTTATTAGAAAGCAAGATTAGGAGACAAGCTGGAGCAGAGGAGAAATGCAGAGAAGAAGAAAAAAAAGAAGATTTGTGTGTGTGTGTGTGTGTGTGTGTGTGTGTGTGTGTGTGTGTGTGTGTGTATATATGAGTGCATTGGTTTAAGGTTGTGGGGTGGTTAAATTATAACCATTAAATTATGGTTAAATTAAAACAATGCATTGTAAATTCAGATAAAACTTTGACACAGAACAAAGCAGCTTACATTGTAGGTGTGCGGACTGAGGTATTCGAAGTGTCCGAAGCAGGTGTAACTTATACAGATAAAGATGGTCACACACAGAACCACTAAAGTGAACAGTGACGTAGCCGTCATGAAGCCTATGGAGACACGAAATCAACATATATCCACTATTTAAATCAAATATGAATTCAACTGTCTGAGAAACGCCGATTTAATCAGCCAATTAGTTGATGTTACCTGTTCTGATCACAGAGAAGAAATAAAGCCACATCAGACATATGATTGGTGCAGCCAGTGCTTGATTGACAGCTCCCAGGTGAACTTGCCGATCGAGGCGGGCGGGCAGGTAAGTGAAGTACAGGTTGTGTTTGTCCACCAGGTGTTTCAGCAGCAGGTACAGCAAACCTGCATACATGACACAGTGTGTTAATGTAATGTTACATACACTAATACTGTGTTTAAGGTCTTGAGGAAATGAAATTCGACCGAAGGGGACGATGACAGGACAGGTGATGCTGTACGCCATGATGACCGTGAACACACACAGCGTCCATCCGTACATCGCTCCGTACTGAAACTCATACGCCTGATTCTACAGAGTCAAGAGCTTACAAGTGGATCAGCAATACATTTCTGTTAATTCGATTTCAAATCCGTTTCAGGGGATAATCTGACTTATTTTCAACATATTGTCTATACAGCATGATAGAAATGTCAATGCTTTAATTAAAATGAAAGTATAATAATAAAATAAAGGTTAAAAGATACTTTTTAAATTCTTTTTTATGCCGCATTGGTTAAAATGTAACAAGTTCTGAAGCAAAAATTCCAAATCCTGTTTGAAACATCAAAAGCCACAGAAGGACCCGTTTAACATATTTCCTCTCAGCAGCCGAATGTGCGAGTGCCAGACGCACGATGTAGAGCAGTAACCCTGGCAACCGCAGCAGCTCTATGGCAGAGCCCACCAGAGCCGCCGCAATCACGTAATTTACAAAGAATGCCCCCTGATCAGGTAAAAACACACACCTGAGACACACAGAGAAGAGAAGATGGAAAGGCATTGTTATATTTCGGGTCATGTCACAAAATTATTCTGAATAAATCACTCTTGTGATTTATTTGCTCAAATCAGAATAAGTACACAAGATACTCACTCAAACCTCAGCTTCCCCTCAGACTGTTTATCAAACAACCAGCGGAAAAACACGTCTAGACTGAGAGAAAAGAGAACACATCTGTATCTGTACACATGCTCAGTTTGGGAACATTTTAGACCCACTGTACTCTAATCAAAAATGCATTAATTTATGCATTAAATACATTTATTTTTTTTTATTTGTTTTTTTTAAAATTGTGATTGCAATTTAAAATGTGAATTTTTTTTAAAGCTGTTTGTACGGCTGCACAATTTGGCCAAAAATGTTGTGATATATAATAATAATAATAATAACATAAACACTACTATTGGTATATTCTACTGTAAAATATAAAAAATGCATAATAATAATCATCATCATCAGTTCATACCTGGTGAGGCCCAGTGAGGGCAAAATCAACACCATGAAGATCAGGAAGGTGTAAAGCTTGTACATCATGCTCATATTTTCGCTGGACCTTCACACACACAGACAGACAGGCATTATTAAGCAAGCTTATTTGTGCGTGAGTGTGTGTATTTGAGGGTGAAGGTCTACCTGGTCCAGTGGGCCTCTCCCAGTGTAGAATAATACACTATGGTGGGAAAAGGGCAGAGAAGGTCCACAGCAGAAGAGTGGGGAAGAACTGGCTGATAACGGCACTCTGCAAACACAACACAGTCTTTACATCACTGCACTTCATGTGCTCACATCATTATACATATTGTCACATACATTCAGATAGTGAATGGGCTTGGTGACATTAAACTTGTCCATGGTGCTGATGATGATGGAGGGTGTTGTGAGGAAGAAGAGGAGGAAGAAGGGTGCCGTATTCAGCAGCAGAAAGCGTAGCCACCAACGCCACCCATGTACTGACAAATTCTCCCTGGAAGAGAAGGTCAAGGTTTCTCTATAAACTAAAGCAGGTCGTACTATTACAGATTTTGTTCCCAAAAAAAGTATAATTGGATAATCGTATCAGTAGATATTATGTGGGTGAGGAGCGTAATTCCCTTTTCATTTGTTCACCCTTAGTTCTGCGCTCTTAGAGGATGGCTGAGGCTCCCGGCCACACCCACACCTGATTCCCCCGCCCATTTCTTCTCCAGCCACACCTCTTGCCCCGCCTCCACACTCCAGTGCATTGAAATCTTTCAGAATACTGTGAGGAAAGACAAATGACACTCTTTCACAATATATTTCATCTGGTAAAAACAATGTGGCTTACGAGGCAGCATAATTTTCATACAAAGGCTGTTGAGTCTAAGCACGAATCACTTACTAAGTGGCCATGTACTCATTTTGCAGGGTGACAAATGCCATTCCCAGAGGATTCAGTTTATCTTCCTCCTTCCGTGTATTTTCCTCCTCACGCAGAGCAGCCTCCTGTGAGCGGTAGAACTCTATAGCATCAACCTACACATAAACACACACGTTATTTAGACGCCGAAAGATTGAAAAGTCAAAGGCCACTGATATCGATGGTAGTGCTTACCCCGTCACAGCCCTTACAGTGACTGCAGCAGCAGCACAGGTGGCTGCATGGGTGCAGGTTATACTGATAATAATTGATAGTTTTCCCGAACACATTTCCCATCTTCATGTGCACTAAAAAACAGGTAGTCCTGGCCCAAATCAGTTACTAAAACAAACATATTAGTTTCATTTGGCATCAATATTACACCTGATTGTTATCAAAATTATGCATTACGCATTATGGCTGTTATTTAAGTATATTCCATATATGTAATGTTAATCAATTCATGTGAATGTCTCATGAATATATGCTGACCAAGAAGTCTTTGAGATCCCACTGTCTCATGCCCTGTATACTGAATGGAACAAATAACATGGAAATGGGAAGGAAAAGATGTCTGGATGAATGGCTAAAAATAAAGTGGACAAAACGAAGTCTTGGAAAATCATTCCCACTTACATAAAGTGAGTTTTAATAGTCTCATTACCGGCCGCAGTGGGTACAGCCCTCACAAACAGGGTGTTTCTGGCCTATGGAAAAATAAACCAGGGTCAGACTGAGACCATGTGTGTGTGTGTGTACGTTTGCTGTCCCTGAAAAGATAAGTTTCAGTAACACATATGTCATCAGGATCCCAGATGACTATTGTTTGCTCATCTTTATTTTTTCATACAAGTCGATCGAATTGTTTTCTTATTTACAATGATGGCATTGCAGGAGAAGAACATAACGCTGCATACATACATTCAAATCAAATAACATGGAAGAATATATATATATATATATATATATATATATATATATATATATATATATATAATATAACTATAATAAAAACAAAAAATAAAACAATAAAATAAATGAAATTAATAATATTATAAAAAATATATAAAAATAAAAATATAATAAAACAATATAATAAAAACAAAATAAGATAAAATGAAATGAAATTGAGTAAATACAGCTATCTAAAACAATTACAGGAGTTGTTCAAAGCACTCATTACCAGTGATAAAAGATTAAAGTTAAAGATGAAACAGAAATGCATCATTGTTTAGCAATTTCTGTAAACTATTCCAGTTGGCATGCACAGCATAATAACTTCAGCCACTTTTTCTTCTAGAAATATTGCGAAGAATACTTTTAAAGGGCCAAGAGTGATACATTACAGGTTGATTTTGAAAATATTTTAAAGATTAGTGTGTTAGTCCTAAAAGAAATACTAATGCTATATTTCAGTATGGCATTACCATCACTGGTGCCACCACATTAGATCCAAAGCAAGAATATTCAGTGTTGTGAACGGCAAATCAGTGCAAGGATGTGAAATATCACATGCACTTAAGTTCAAACTCTAGAGGGAGTCCTTTAAAAATGTATTGCAAACAAAACAGAATTACACAATTAGTCTAGATCACACGAGTATGTAGCATCAACAAAAAGGTTTGAGGATTATGAACATGATATTGCCTTAAAATGTTTTACTAAAGATCCTGGTGGATTACTGCTGACTGTCTGTATTGATGATAAATGTTTGAACCGTATGCTTGCATGGTACCATTAAATTCTATAAGAAAGTGTTGTTAAAGTAGGGATCAAAATGTAGCCACTAGCTGCACAAATAAGTCCAAATCTTTCCCACTCCATCCAGTGTGTGCAGCAGGGTCTCCCACAGATCCTCTGTTATTCTCAGATGATTTTATTTATTTATTTTTGGTCAGCTGACTCATGACATTTTCTTACTTTGTCTATTGTTGTGTTACAAAATATATATATAAAAAAAAGAAATGAAAAAAATTAAATCAAGATATATTTACTTGAGAAGAAAAAACTATAAAAATTAAGAGGAAATATCTGTCAAAGAGTTAAGAAAAATAATGCTGCATTCCCTTTGAATGGTTTATTTTTCTTACCCCAATGACAGGTATTTTCTCATTTTATCATAAACTCAACTATTTTCAGAAAATGAGACGCATCTTAAGAGATTGTGATTCTCAGTGAAATACACTTTGATTCAAGAATGTTTAGATACTTTGACTGAAAAAGAAGACATAAGTATTAAGTAAAAATATCATGTTTTGCAGTGTAGCCGTCCTCTGAACTCCCACAGTATGTCAAATGAAAAAACTTTCAAGACACTCATCAGTGAGAAATTCCTGGATCACAATGTGAACGCAAAACTTATTTCAGCAGAGCTTCCTCTTAGAAACATGTTGTAAGGACAGTCCCACGATGCATGATAAAAAACTTTTACTTTCTACTTCAGCTTCATGATCTTGTCATAATGCATTAGATGACCTACTCACATGATCTATAACTGCCTGTCCTGCTGTGCCATAGTTTAAGCAACATTTTGCATGATTGAAAACAACTTCTTTATTATGTGGAAACTTATTGTTGCCAAATTAATATTTTCATGAACACACAACAAAACCAACAAATATGCTCCACTAAACTGACACATACATCGACGTGCTGCACGTGACGTCATGACGCTTCTGTATAACTCAGCAGAGCTTCCTCTTAGAAACATGTTGTAAGGACAGTCCCACGATGCATGATAAAAAACTACACTTTACGGTGACTCGTGTCATAACCGCACATGCGCAGATACACCGATCTCCGCCCAGCGACCCAATAAATGAATTCCCATTGTATAGACTGAATTAATATATTATTCCACACCACGGGAGTAAAATATTCATAAAATAAAAAAAAAAAAAAAAAAAAGAAAAAAAAAAGTCAAAAAAAAAAAAAAACAATAAAGTCCAGTTCAACTTCCGTCAAGAACCGAAAGCTTTAGTGGCGCCTTTTCGAGAGCTTGTTTGTTTTTTTTTATGAAAAAAAAAAGCATACCTCTGTGTAATTTTTTTCCGCTTCTGGGTTGTGCAAAACCGGTCGGGCTGTCAGCTGAGAGAAAACTACACTTTACGGTGACTCGTGTCATAACCGCACATGCGCAGATACACCGATCTCCGCCCAGCGACCCAATAAATGAATTCCCATTGTATAGACTGAATTAATATATTATTCCACACCACGGGAGTAAAATATTCATAAAACAGCAGATCATTAAAAAGGCCCCAAATGACTTAAGAAAAACAGTTGCCTAAATAATAAAAACTAATGTCTTTATATCGAGAAAATTAAGAAAAATAACCCAAAATCAAACACGATATAGCTATACAGCCATAAAAAAAAAATAGTATTTTTATCTATTCTTATTTCTCGAGCATAATTCTAGGCCTAATGCATTCTCTGATATGAAGAATTATTAATTTAGTCAAGTCAATTTAAAATACAATATTGTTTATTTATTATTTACAATAACAATACAGCATCCAGTAATTGCTGGCGTTGAGACAAAATAGAATAGAAAAAAATAAATTAAGACTTAAGCTTAAACTAAATGAAGGCCCATACTATAAAGATAAATAGACTTAAAAATATTTTTCGAAGTAAGCAAAAATAAGCAAATTTATTTCTAAGGTTATTATTATTTAATATAGCTATTTTTGTTAGGTCTAAACGATTATAGTAGCCTACGTTTTACAAGACGATACGGTTTCAGTCTTTCTACTTCAAAATTTCACATTTAATTCTTGCCATTTCTTTGTAATTATTTGTGAAATTGACTAGCAGTTTCTGAGGTTTTTTTTTTTACACAAATTATTTACATTGTAACAAGTTTTTAAAATGCATAAACAAAACAAACATTATTAGAGTGCTTTACAAGAAGATTTATTAAATTTGCTTGCAAATTACAGTAAATAATTTTCAGTGTAGCTAAAGGTAGCAATAAACAGTGAATTGGTGCGAAACAACATGCAGTAAATGTATTATTTGTTGTTTAGATCGTACCATGTTTTTAGACTGCTTTCATGTGTCGAAAACAGGCACAATTTTCCAAACGGCGTCTGATTTAATTGGTGCATCCTCACATTTGGCTTAAATAGATTACCCCGGGCCCTGGAGGAGGAGGAGGAGGAGAGCGAGATGAAGAGAGTCTGAGCCTTTACAGTGAATCCCAAGTGATTGACAGGGCGGCTATATCCGTCCAATATCATGCCGCTCACGTTCCCATTCGCCTCTCCGTGGCCCTCTGCGGCACATCTGACGCGCGAATTAACCCCCGCTGCAGGCTGGAGAAGGGCGACAGGTTCCCTAATCAGCGGCTGATTGCGGCGGCGGCGCTCGGGGAGAGAGCTGCGGTGATTGGGGGTATGGAGGCTTTGATTGTTTTCAGTCAGCCTGACAGCTGAGGAATACTGCCTCTAATCAGCGTAGTCAAGATACTGGCATGAGTGGCAAATGAACAGTCAAGCACACAAGCACACACAGCCTCATTTAGATGTTTCGCTTGGTTAGGCTACTGTAAACACACGAAATAAAGCGTGAAGCATTCATCTAATCTGTCTGTGCTGTATAGCCTACATACATCTCAGACTGGAGATTATTCTAGAGTAGCCTAGAACTCAGTTTTAAACAATTGTGGAATTGTAATAGAGGTAGCACTGACCATGGTGTTCAGAACAATTTATATGTATGTATATATATATATATATATATATATGATTATTTTTTCCTGATATATTTCAATAAAACTATAAAATAAAAATCCAACTTGATGTAGTAAAATAACTAAAACTGAAATAAAAAGTAATAAAAACTATATATATAGCCAACAATGGGTCAAAATAATTGATTTTTCTTTTATGCCAAAATGATATACCATTAGGATATATATATATATATACTTTGAAAAACTAATAAAAACAGACAACATACTAAAACTTTAAAATAAAAACAGCAAATATAAAAACAAAAACTAATTGAAAATAACTACATTGGTTAACAAGAACTAACAATAAACAATATATCAATATTTCTAAATCATTTATTAATCTTGATGAATTCTTCAAATCAAAAGTTTTGTCTGTTAACATGAGCTGTGAAGTAATAATAACAATGAACAATTGTATTCTTATTAACTAACCTTGACAGCGATTAATAAATGCTGTAAAATTATTGCTCATATGAAAAAAAAAAAAAAAAAAGATAATTTTCTGCCAGGACATTATACAATACATTAATGTCTGGACATTTCTGTTAACCCCAAAACACAATGCAATGCAGTGCAAAATATACTCAAGACACTTGTAAAAATCGATACAGAAAATTCCTTCATATTGATACAGTACATTGTTCCCTATTTTACAAAAAAACTATTACAGTGTAGTTAGTTAATGTTAACTAATGCATTATAATGTTAACAAATGAGACCTTATTGTAAAGTGATCTATGCAGGAAGAGGATGAAAATGTGGTTTGAATGCATTGCTCAATCAGGAAGATCACATTTCTGTCATTGATGCCAAGATCAAAATGAAAAGTCACTTCAACCAGGAAAACCAAGTTTAAAGAAGCATTCTCAACATAATGGTGCGGCTGCTGTAAGAATTTCAGGCATGTCAGACAACAAAAACACAAAAGGAGGAAGACTAAACAAAAAAACAACAACAGGGTTATATAAGCTTATTATCACTTCTTATGTAGCAAGAGGAATTCCAGAGAAGTCATCTGATGTTTCTAGGCTGGTGCGTGTGGGGTTTTTCCTGGAGACTCAACAACAACCCATAGTAGCCCATATGTTTGTGAAATCATTTTTAGATGCATAAATAGATTTTTTTAAAGAGAAACAAAATATAAAGATTTTGATGCAAGTATATCTAATTCCAAATAGAAATTGCACTGTTTGGCATTTATATGCCCCAGTATCAACAATTTAGAGAGCAGAAATAAAATGCAGTAAAGTTTTATTACTAAATCAAAGTGGCTTTGCTTGAGATGCTGGTGGTGTTTACAAAATACTATTAAAGTAGGTTGTTTTGCATCTGAAGTAGTAAAGTCCTTGTGCCCCAAAATAAGCACAAACAGACAAACATTCTAAATAGATTTGTAAGGAAAATGGTTTATTTACTGTTTATTGAAATGTCACCGATTAAGTATTCAGTGTATTACTGTAGAACCAATAAAGCAGTGTTTTACAGTTCTCCCCACATTTTAAATTGTGAATATCCTTTATATTTTTATAAAACATTTCAAATTTCTTGTTGATTGGGTCCAGCATCCCAACAGTTTGGAGAATGAATGGATTAATGCAGTACTGATATTGACTTTATTTTCTATATCATATTATACATGATTTTTTGTTTATTTAATTATTTAGTTCATTTTAGTTCATTTTCAATTCATTCATATATTGCTTTGGCTACAGATTCACGGAAAACCCTATTTGTTCATTAAAAGCTTTATTGTTTTCCCTGAGATGGCATCCTATAAGCATATCTGTATTGATATTTACTTTGCTTTCATTTCATATTATATATTATTAAGCATTCGTATTTATATATTTATTTATTTTTGCTCATTTATTAATTAATTCTTTCATATATTGTTTTCATTAGAGATCCACAGCAAAAACGAGTTTGTTTATTAAAAGCTTTATTGTTTTCCCTGATTTGGACACACAAGTGCTAAATCAGATCATTAAAGACAATGATGATATTGATAACAAGAACATGAAAGACAATCACAGAAATCATGTCAATCACAAACATTATGCAACTCCTTTTTTTTGTTTAAATGATTGGTTAAACAGGATTATACTGACAAGAGAATTTAGCATAATTAAAAACAAATTTTTTCGAATCGGTGAGTCCCTTTATCAATCACAAAACAGAGAACATCATGTTCAACTCATCTATGTGGAGTTGATGTAAAAACATTTTTATTGCTTAAAAATTCGGGACGCTTGAGGTTCTCCTGAACTCCGTACGGGTATTCTTAATCTTTAGGAGGAGTTTTTGGGAGCCGCTTAAAGTCTGTTGTTGCCGGTTTTCCTCATTCATCTCTGCTGAAGATCCAGAGGACACTGAGAATTCGTATAAGGAATCTGCAGACACACTGACCTCATGGGGCAGATTTTCTATGGACAGGTGAAACGAGGAAATAGTGCCTGTTGGGTAGGGATTTGAGTACACCCTATTTATTATGTTCTCGATTCCAGAGTCAATAGTAAATACGCTTTCTGGCCGGTCGGGTCCAGCTCTATGCCGATCCACTCGTGAACTTTTGCGGAAGCGTCTGGTGAACTCCCGAATGCCGCTTTTGAAAAACTCTTTGGTGTTGTTCTCGCTTTTCAATAGGATGATGTAACATTTAGGCATGAAGTGGCAGATGAGTATCCCGTATGCAGAGAAGAGCATCACCACCATCTGAACGGTAGATTTGTACTTGATCAATTGAACCATGTTCGCATAGATGGGGCAAAACACCACCCAACTGATAATGTAGATGAGCATGCTGATGCTGATGCACTTCTCTTCATTATAGCACTTGGGAAGCTTCCGTCCCAGGAAGGCGAATCCAAAGCACACCAGAGCCAGAAGGCTAATGAAGGCCAGCATGAGTCCGAAGAATAGCAGGCTCCCCTCATCGCACTGGATGATAAGTTCAGACCTGATCACGGAGTCCTCTAAAACCTTGGGTGGTTTCAACCACAACCAGAGACCACAGATGATGCCCTGGATAAGCACACAAATGCCAATGATCCAGTAGGGCAGGAAGAGTTTCTTCATGACCCGTTTGGCAGCGGATTCATTCTGGAAGGCCAGCAGAACCTTAAAGTACCTGACCAGGATGCAGGAGATGCACAGGGTGAAGCTCAGGCCAAAAAGCACCTGTCCGATTTGACACTGTATGCATGTGGGTTTCCCACCAAACAAGATGGCGCTGGTGAACGTCCCGAGCAGGGACAGCAAGATCAGGATGGAGATGGGACCCCCTGCTGCGAGGACCACCGGGGTATCATGTTTGACTAAAAACACCAGTGTCACAATCAGTGTCAAAAGGAGGCCAAGACAAGCAAACACCAGAATAGTGATACAGTATTCATTTTTCCAGGACAGGAAAATTGGCGTTTGGGGAGAGCAAATGGTGGAGTTCTCTTTAGACCAGAAATTCTTTGGACAATCTATACATTCACCTGCATCTGGAGAAGAATGAAAAGTTACATCTGTTAAACGTCCTTTCATTTCATCTCATCATGCTGCTGAATCTGAAATGGAGTTCATGAAATGAGTCCACTCTAAAATTCTAATTCCTCTACTCCCCCTCATTATCATTCAAAACCAAAAAGTTTCAGTTCCCATTGACTTCTATTGTATTTTTTGTCCGCATAATGTAAATCTACGGGAACCGAAAGTGTTTGGTGACGAACAATCTTAAAATATCTTCTTTTGTGTTCCGAAGAAGAAATATATACATACAGGTTTGAAATGACATGAGCAGAATTTGTTTTTATATTCCATATAGCAATGAGAAGAAGCAACTGCCTGAGTCATAATTGCATTTTACATGTGTTTTTGTATGTTTATGTAAAAGGTTGTGCATTGAAATGAGCGAACTTCATGTTTTTGGCAGGTCTGAAGCTGGTGTAAGCAGTGTTGGGGAAAGTTACTTTTAAAAGTAATCCATTACGATATTGTGTTACTCCATAAAAAAGTAACTTATTGCGTTATTTAGTTATTTGTTATGGAGAGTAAAGCATTATGTTACTTTTGCGTTACTTTTTGTTACTTGAGCTGGGCTTGCTTATTTATTTTTAATAATAAAAACCTAAAAGTTATAATTTTGGCAACTGTAAAGGCCCTTTCACATCAAAAGTGAAATTAATAAGCCTCAGCCTAAAGAAAATGCCTCTGTACCTCACTCCAAATTTCTCTCAATACGGGGACAGGAGAGGTGTCAGTGAATAAATGGGAAAACAAAGTAACTTATTTTTTGGAAAAAAGTAACTCAGATATTTTCTTGTAAATTTTAAATGAATGCGTTACTTTACCAGTTACTTGAAAAAAGTAATCTGATTATGTAACTTGCGTTACTTGTAATGTTTTACCACCAACACTGGGTGTAAGTGACTTTCATTTCATGAATTCATACCTGTTTTGTTTGAAAATGTGTTTACTGGACACTTCGCACACTCATAGCAACAGATGGGCTTGTCTTCAGAAAAAACCCGTCTAAATCCAGGGGGACAACTTGAAGAGCACCGTGAAATCACACGACTCTGGGGTAAAACAAAACAAAACAATTTTTTGGACAAATACCATATACATTTAAATTTCAATATATAGTTTATTTGTATAATATTTCAGATTATACAACATATTTGCAAAATGAATTAATCCTAAAGGGATAATTCACCCCAAAATAAAAATTCAGTCATCATTTACTCACCCTCGTGTCATTCCAAACCTGTATGACTTCCTTTCTTGTGTGTTTTTGGCAGTATAATGAAAGTCAATTAGAATCTTGATATTATTTTGGAATTTTAATTATATGGACACAACTTTTCTCAAAATATCTTCTTTTGTGTTCCACAGAGGAAAGGATGTCATTCAGGTTTGGAACGACATGAGAGTGTGTAGATAATGAAAGAGTGTTTATTTCTGGGTGAACTATCCCTTTAATGAACCAGATTTCATACTTTCTTTCCTCACAGCACTTCATTCTTTATTATGTGGCGTCAGAAACTCACTGTCACATTTTCCAGCTGATTTCTTTGTTTGTCATTCAGGAAAAACATGCTTTCATTCTTGATCATGTAGCGTGCCACAGTCCTCAGTCCCACATTTTTGATACCTTCAGCGTTATTTTCAAGTGCTGCTTCCCAAATGTTGATATCATAACCGGTATCCAAATCTCCATAATTGCTGAATGAATATTTCTCATTAGCCATAGTAAACATGGTGCTTGCCAAGGCATCATTTAGCTGGAAAAGATGACGATATATTTAAGCTTTTTAATATTTATTATTTGGTTTAACATAATTGAAAAGAAAATTGAAAATTTTGAAAAATTGAAATAATTGAAAAGAAAATAAGAAAATTACTTGCCTCAGAGCGTTGAATATCAAAGCCTCCACGGCAGGTTTTTCGAGAACAGATGTCTTTAACAGCATTAGCGACAAAACTCACAGTCAACCCTACGCTAAACACTGCACTAGGACATACAGCTTTCTTCAGGGTTTCTCTTATTTCTTTGGTGGTTCTGCTTTTGTTCAACTCTCCTTTGATGAAGTGCTGCAGGATGGTGTTGTTTGATTGTGAATCAGGGTTTAGATCTAGATTATCTAGGTACCTTATGAAGTGAGAGCTGTCCCCTGAAAATGGGATTATTCCAAGAATTTTCCCAACTTCATTCAGGGAACGATTGTTTAGCACATCGAGTGACGTGGACCAACTATCACCGGCGATCCAGAAACGTCCAGATGCGTTGGGAGTGAGTTTCTCGAACAAACAAGCCATGTGGTGAGATTTGGCAAAAGAAACAATGACTTGAACTTTTGAGGTGCTCTCGATTTTTTTGATAGTTTCATTGAGTTTCGAATCTAAGCTTTCATCGTTTAGAAAATCAGGAAGCACAACTCGGTATGACACATATATATTTTTGGAATTGGCATGCGCCTCAAGTTGGTCTGCAGCGTAGCGCCCGTAATCTCCATCAGTGGCTATTATGCCAATCCAGGTCCAGTTGTGGTACCTCAAAATTTCAGTGATTGCTTTAGCCTGGTGGTCATCTTTCGGGACAGTCCTCTTGAATGTCGGAAAACGGGTTTTGTCGCTCAAAACCCCAGCTGTTGAACCATAACTGATCTGCGATAATAGTAATAAGAAGTGAATTATTGAAAAATTCTGACATTGTGTAACATAATAGACATTGGTTACTCAACCATGCCCATTGCTTTTGAAGGGCGAGTAATTTATTTCGGAATAAATTACTTCAAATGCAGTTTAGCATAGTTCATCATTGCACAGAAATCAGAAAGCACAAGCTTAGAAGACGAGATGATTGTAAAATGACAAAATGAAGGAAGTTCAATGTCATAAAGAAGTCCGATCGAACACTTTCAATTTTAAGGAACGGTACGAATGAAACTCCATAGCCACTCTAATATTGAAATACATTTGTCATAACAGCACCTTTTTACCATAGTTAAAGGACCAAATGGCAGATAGCAACAGCGGCGCAATTTGATAGGCTACTTGGGCTGTTAGTCATTTATCTGTCAATTAAACAAAACATACCTGTGGCATATAACCCATGGTGAGATACCTCGCCACTGCGATGGAAACCTCGGAATGGTACTCTCCTATAACAGCCTGAAACAATGAATTAGTGCGGCCAGAATTTTTATCCATGAAGATATCGGTGTGTTGCAGTGCAGTGGTCACATCAGAGCATGTGTCCATGATCTTGTAGCCAAATGTGAGATCTTTCAGCATGGGGGGCTTGTTGATGGCCTCCACCGCTTCAATCATCGCCAGAGATTGGATCAACCTGGATACGGTGAACCTGTCAGAGGGAACAGGAAGGAGGCTTAACTCAGTCATTTAGAACAAGAGTTTTTATAGCAGTTGATCTTATCCTTTTTGAACAGTCTGAAGAAAGAACAATCCATGACCAATCATTAGAATATCTCAGTCTTTGACATTATTAATGTAAGCTGTATGATGTGTTGTGATGCATGGACTCACTTTTCACACACGTGTTGAATAGGACTGCTTGTCGTGTTGATGATCTTGAAGCTTTGGTGAACTGGAAAGAGTCCTCCAAGCATGAAGTCCCCTAACTGCATGGCTTCCAGTGAGCCTGAAGCAGGTCTACAGTCACGACCCCCCAAACTTCCCAAGATGGCAAAAAGCCCAAACCAAATCTTAGTGTAATGCATCTTCATTTCATCTGTTTGTCTCACCCTTCTCTATTTTTCTTGTAACCTTTTCAGCCTCTTCAACGAGAGTCCTCAGCTCTCTCTCTCTCTCTCTCTCTCTCTCTGTCCTCACCTGTCCTCTCAGCAGACTGGGCTGAGCTTGAGGATGTTGCTAAAATATATCTGTCTCCGTTTCCTCCTCTGTTACTGTAAAAACAGATGTCTTGTCACCTTCCTGCTCACACCTCTAGACTTCAAAAAAGTTCAGATCAAGAGGAAACATTCCATACAGGAGGAAACACCACATTCAGAAAGATTTTCGATAGCACCAACAATGCACAAGTGAATCCAAGAATGCAAAAACCTCCCAATTGTGAAACGAATCGTATTTGCATAAACTAATAATGATGCATAGGTTACGCATGAAATAATCTACTGCATGAGTTGTTTGGTGCCTGCCTGTACAGTTCTACTGTTTACTGGTTATGCTGTAGTTAACTTTTTTAACTAAATTGATTTGATGGTTTAAAAAAAAAAAAAAAACCTCATGCACACAATGACTCAATGACCTCATACTGTAATCACATCAACTGACTCACTCCATCCAAAGACACAGTGTCACAATACACACACACAGAGCAAAACCAGTCAAAATAAACAAACACAGCTTGTGTTTAGAACCTGCTATTTGCATTTAATTTAAACAATCTCTTTAGTTTTATTTCAGAGTGCATATTTAATGTAAGAACAGGTCAGACAGGGTTGCTAAACGGAAGGAGGAAGGTGAGTTCAGAGGGTTTTCTCTAACCTATTTAATAAAGGAAATATTTTGCACAACTATAAAGAGGTACATCGGTGTTGCATAGAAGTTTACTGTTTACTGGTTATGCTGTAGTTAACTTTTTTAACTAAATTGATTTGATGGTTTAAAAAAAAAAAAAAAACCTCATGCACACAATGACTCCATGACCTCATACTGTAATCACATCAACTGACTCACTCCATCCAAAGACACAGTGTCACAATACACACACACAGAGCAAAACCAGTCAAAATAAACAAACACAGCTTGTGTTTAGAACCTGCTATTTGCATTTAATTTGACCATTTAATTTAAACAATCTCTTTAGTTTTATTTCAGAGTGCATATTTAATGTAAGAACAGGTCAGACAGGGTTGCTAAACGGAAGGAGGAAGGTGAGTTCAGAGGGTTTTCTCTAACCTATTTAATAAAGGAAATATTTTGCACAACTATAAAGAGGTACATCGGTGTTGCATAGAAGTGGAATAATCGTCATCATTATTATATGCTGCTATGATCTGAGTGCATTGCATTTAGGAAAATCACAAGTGATTTAATGCTATGTGTTGTTATGCATTATACCGCAAAGAAAGCCACGGGTTTGATTCCCAGGGAATGCATGAACTGATCGAATGTAAAAGTCGCTTTAAAAGCGTCTGCATATTGCATAAATAAATGTATTTCGGTAAATGCGCAACCGCTCAAAAGATAAATTGGGACACTTTTTCAAATTGGATTCAGAATTTAGTTTTGCTATGCCTGCTAGTTTATTATGTCTGGTAAATGGTGGACAGTAGCTACCAACCAGTCATAAATATTTCTTACTTGGCATTAAAATGTAGGCCTAATGGAAATGACATTTAAAACAAAATAAAGAAAGAAAGAAATAAAGCGGCTCCTTAATCGACTACCTAATTTTATAGCTAATTTTAGCTATTTTATGTATCCTAAATACACAAATAAACATGTTCAATCATTTTGCATAATTTGACAAAATTATAGCTTAATCGCAAATGGCGGACAGTAACATCACATCTCACGCCTTAGTGAAGTACACTAACTTTTGATCAACTTTATCTGGGGTTCAATTGTTTAAAGTAATGAGAAAGTCCGCAACGTATAGCCTACAATTGATTTCTGTGATGTTTGTGGTGGAAATGACTCTGGCTGAGGGCCGGTCGTGAGTCTGGCCCTTAGTGTCGACGCTGTTACTATTACACACCACTAGAGGGGGGCGCTGCATTTGTATTTTTCAGCTCCTATCATTCAAAACTATGTGAAGCGCTCGTTATTTATCATTTCTCAGTAACTTAGATTGCTGGAAGTCTTCTTATGTCCTGTATATTTGGTATTTTTGCTATTTAATTATTCTTATTATCATTAGGCATACCCGCTTGTGTAAACTATACAGTATCAGTTTGTTACTTGCATTATTTGAGTTTGAAATTATAAGTTATAAGAGCCATCTCATTCAGCATTATCCTTCAATATGTGTATTTCAGACAGTGCTTTTAATGTTTATAACGCGTGACATTTTGACAGCTGCTCAGTCAGAAACCTCCCCTCCCCTTCTGAATAACCTTGCCAGATTACCATACAATTATCATATCATTAACATCTCATTATCATACTGGAGCCAAGTGGGTTTAAATTCTTTATGTTTGTCATTTCGTTCTACACTATTCAATTCTCTAGCTTGTGTGACCCCTAATTGGACTGTTTTGTATATTTATATTTTAAAAAGCATGGCTTTATAATGGACGTCTGGCCTGTTTAATGCCGCTGAATGAAGTAGTTTAATAATATCAGGGTCTTTGTGTCGCGTAAGGGCCATCCAAGTGTTTTAAACACCTGCAGGTGGTCTGATATCTCTCCAGTAGTATAATTACTTCTCGCCGTCCACAGAAATCACTGAAATCCCACTGTGACGGACCTAATCTGCAACTCTTTCCACAAAGTGCATCTACCAGTCTATATTCATTGGAAAACAGCAAACATGAGTGTCAACCGCCCCGTATCTTCCTCTCAAAGTGATCTGGGATTCATCTCATACATTAGATCATCCAAAGGGGTCCATTTTTCTCCATGCCTCTCTGTTCTCCATTACAATATTAAAGAGAGTCTTACTTAAGCTTCCACTCAAGGGTGGCCGTGAACTGAAATTTTCCACAAAGTGCTCCAATCCATCAATAGGACAACACTGGGCTGAGCTTCCATGCATCATTTTAGAGAGGACGAGGGAGGGCTGTGGGTGTAACGGAGAGAGCGAGGCAGCGCCGGTGGGTTTTTCTTGCCAGTAGGGGGGTAGCAGAGCTGTGAGCTTTAGAATATCATAATCTAAAAGCTGGTTTTAATTTGTCATAATAAATGAGAAACCCCTCTCCCCTGCAGAGACCAGAGGCTTTCTTTAGGCTGTTAAAGGCCTTACATGCTGAGTATGTTTGACCACAAATGCATAACAATAGTATCTATATGTATTGCATATGTATTAGGATTATTATAAACGGAATGCAAACATCACTAATACTATTGCTATATTTGGGGTTAGGGATTTGAACCCGAAGAATTAAACTTGCACTTAAGACGTGAACGATACTTCAAATTGGGTGGCTTTTTGAAGGAGAGGCATGTTATTACTTTTCTAGATAGTCCGAGTTTTAAATATAGGAAAAATGGATTCTGTAGAGATTTATGTCATGCTATAATACCATAGAGAGCCCTTGTGAAAAAGAAGTGGACTTAATTGTATTGACTGTACACTTGTAGTGTACTTCCAATCTTAAAAAAAAAACAGTACTTGCAGATTATATCAAATTAATTAAATAAAAGGCCACTTAAGTGTGCTTAAAGAAAGTTTTCATAACACACTTAAATATTCTTTTAAAATGTGCAATTTGTAATCATGTCAAATTAAAAGTTTTACTTTAAAGTCAAAAAAAGTTTTAATAATGTTTTGTAATGCTTTAAATGAGTACACTTATTTTGATGTGTTGACTAAATACTAAAACACAGCATACCTGAATTATATAATTAAATATTTACATAATATTATAATTATATAATTATTTATAATTTTAACTGTAGTGTTATTTGAAATAAGCAAATTTACACTTAAATTTAAATGTACTAAATTGCAACTTTGTAATTATTACAAATATATTTATATTTGACAGAACGCTTTAACCATATTTCATGTAATTCATGTAATATATGTGTATATATATATATATTTACTATAATTTACTCGCTGATAACATGCAATTACATTTCTGAGAACATTACTCACTTCACACTTCATATTCTTTTAAAGTATATTCATTTCTTTTTTAAAGTATGCTGTAAGTGTACTTCTTTTTCACAAGGGGCCACCTAGCAAGCTACCAGAACTACTTAGCAAACTGCCAACAATCACTCTGAACCCTTTAGCATCATGGCAGCCGCTTTTGTACAGGTTAGAGCCACTCACATTTGCTTCATGTCGTTTAGGAAAAAAACAGACATCAGACGTCACCGCTGTGAATTAAGACTTTTAATGCCAATATGACTGACAGGTGTCATAATAACAGTCAACGGGCCTTGGCGATTTCTCACTCTCTGTTTGCAAAACATTAGCATTAGCGTATGGGAGAGAAAGACGTGCGAGATCAGGTCGCCGCGGTACAGATGTTTTAATTGCGTTTGTGTCAGTGTGAAACACGATTAGCGTTTCTGCTCATTAACGAGCTGATGGGCCCCTCGCTCCGACACCTCGCTAATGCGCTAACACACTAACACCTCACACATCACATTCGGATGCAAAGACTGAAACAGAATCTAATCAACAAGGACAGCAACACACACACACTTAAGCGCTCCGCAGCAATTAGATGATCATTTGCTCAAGTCTTTGTGTCTGTGTGTATGTGTGAGTGTAATTACATAATGGAAGGTTGAATAAAGCTGAATTTCATATGGTGAAATTCTTTGGCCCCTGCTGAGGTGAGACCGACAGAATGACGCCTCGCATGTTTGGCTGTTTATGAATTATAGCCGCGCAATTTGAATGTGATGCTATACTGAACGTGACCTCATGAACGTTAAGCCTGCTTTTTTCCAGCTGTTCAGATCTAGATGATGGCAGCTGTTATGTTTCCAACTGATCAGTTATTCAGCAAGACACAAAGTAAAGGTGTCAACGCAACTTACAGGGAATGTTCTCCGAATGTTCTGGCAAGGTTCTCTGAATATTCTAGTAGCATTAATAGAATGTTCATTCGAAATGACCTGGTCTTCAGGTAAGGTTCTTAAAACGCTGCATCATATTTATATTTATTACATTCAAATGTAACTTTCCCATAACGTTTGCAAAATGATCAAATGAAACATTCCCTAAACGTTTTGTCTAATGTTTTTAAAACAGGATGTTTTTCAATGTTCTTGGAAAGCTCAGGAATATTGTTTTTGTAACTTAATGGGAACATTAGCAAACTGTTCCTAGAACATATTTTTGTTAGCTGGGATGCAAAGCGGACACATTAACAAGGACACTAAAGGCCGCACAGCTCATACCAGCTGGCCTCTAACATTAACCGACAGATGCTTTTTCACTATCATCATTTTTTTGAATATTAGAATAATGTGAATTTGATTGCTTTTGAATCCACTTTCTTCTGACATGCTGTTTCTTGGGAACAATATTGGCTGTAGAAAATGCTTTATGTCGTTGGTGACATGTGACTGCAGACAGTATATTACATTTGAGATTCAGGGAATTATTGTTTTCAAACAGTTTCCCAATCAATCCCCCATCTGCCACTGGTTGCTAGTATAGGCTAAAGCAATGTTTTTTGATAAAGCCGCTATCAAATTTAAAGTGTTTGAAATAAACATTTCATTTAAAATGATCAAAGTAGAATATAATATTAAATATCAATAAATATATGAAATTAAAATATATTTTAAAATGAAAGCCACCATATAAATTTTTTAATACATTTAATATGGTAAATGGATTTTTAAATACATATTTAAAATATTTAAAGTCACCATGAAATTGACAATTCCCATTATTTCTCATTCGAGGAATGTTGTTTCACTTGGATTTAAGTCACAACAGAATGCAGTGATGCCGTATTTTTGTAGACCATTCTGGAAGTTAGCATCACCCTGGTTTCCAATAGGATTTTTCCATTGCAGGACATAAGCTCTGTGACCGACAAGTATATGATTCTTAAACATTTGTGACCCTGGACCACAAAACCAGTCGTAAGTCGCTGGGGTATATTTGTAGCAATAGCCAAAAATACATTGTATGGGTCAAAATTATCGATTTTTCTTTTATGCCAAAAATCATTAGGATATTAAGGAAAGATTACGTTCCATGAAGATATTTTGTAAATTTCCTACCGTAATTATATAAAAACATAATTTTTGATTAGTAATATGCATTGCTAAGAACTTCATCTGGACAACTCTAAAGGCGATTTTCTCAATATTTCGTTTTTTTTGCACCCTCAGATTCCAGATGTTCAAATAGCTGTATCTCGGCCAAATATTGTCTTATCATAACAAACCATACATCAATGGAAAGCTTATTTATTCAGCTTTCATGTGATGTATAAATCTCAATTTTAAAAAAATTACCCTTATGACTGGTTTTGTGGTCCAGGGTCACATTTGTGCATCATGATCATTTTCACAAATGAACACAAATTTTTATGAATTTTGAAGCCTAAATAAAAGGCTCTAAAGAATCTACACCGTGGTCACATGACTTCAACATCACTAAACTTCCAACAATTAGGCCTACTTCAGTCTTTATTAAAAAAGCATTTTGAATAGTTTGCAAGAGTGCAATTAGAAACACAACGAGGCTGTAAAAGTGGACTAGTGAGTAGATGACTGTTCAACAACATCTGTCATCTAATTTAGCCACTTGTAAAAGCTTTAAAAAAAACACGAGAGGTGATACTGATGTATTTTATGTGCAGAATAAAACATGTAAATATTTTGAGCTTGTGTTAACCACAGACCTTATTTCAGACATTTAACCAACACCCCATTCAAAAAAAACTAAATTTCAGGACAATGGAACCGGAGGTCCTAAAATGCTAACTACAAAAATACATGGTAACACTTTATTGAAAGGATCAAATTTTAGCTGTTAATTAGTTGCTTATTAGCATGCATATTCCTAGCATATTGGCTGTTTATTAGTACTTATAAAGCACATATTAATGCCTTATTCTGCATGA
Source organism: Sinocyclocheilus grahami (assembly GCF_001515645.1). Classification (NCBI taxonomy): domain Eukaryota; kingdom Metazoa; phylum Chordata; class Actinopteri; order Cypriniformes; family Cyprinidae; genus Sinocyclocheilus; species Sinocyclocheilus grahami. Next base: position 1,109,828 of record NW_015505212.1, read on the forward strand.
CTGTATTTTAGATCCCTTAATCCACCCCAAACCTAAACTTAACAACTATCTTACTAACTATTAATAAGCACCAAATTAGCAGCAAAAATACGTCATTCCTGCAAAATTCGATAGGAGAGAAGGCTACTGAAATGGTTCTCATTACTAAGTGAATTAAGTAAATAATTTAGCTCATTTACATTTAGCTGGCCAAAAACGGTTGGGAATCTCTAACGAAAGTAATTTTAATGGGCATGGTAGACATATCTTGTTATGGTGCACATTTGATTTTTTAAAGTGTATGTTATATGTCCCAAAACTAATAAATGACAAATAGTATATGTAAATAGTTTTTTATGCGCCATGCCCATCATATTATATCACACCATGATGTATTCTGCTGAAAATGATGAATGGCATTTTGCTGAATCTCTCTTTTGTTTGGCTCGCTATCGCATCGCTTGCACCAGATTATTCACTTTCTTGTGTGTCAAGCACGGAAAGAAATAATACAAAGGAGCTCACAATAAGTAGATGTGCTCTGGTCTCTGCTCGCCGTATGTGTGTGTGTGTGTGTGGAGGCTGCAGCGGTGTGGTACGGGTTGAACACACACTCTGAAGTGGACAGATATGAAGAATGACATTTAAAACGCTGCACTGTTTGTTAGTGCACGCTCTCGTTCGCTTTCTCTGACTGAACGCCCCTCAGTGCGGCTGTCAATCACCCGCGTGTCAAACCTGTGAGGACGAGACGGGTATGTTTATACTGGCAGACGAAACTAAACAGAAACCAAAAGACGCAAACAAGAAACGGAGAGGAGATGAAGGGGCGAGAGGCATAAAACGGGGAGAAAGTGTATCATAGAGACGGTGAGGAATCAAGAGAGACCTTCGCAGCCCTTTCCTCCTCCTCTCTCTCGCGCTGTCTTGTCTCTCACCTGCGTATCAGTCGTCTGCGCTGTGTTTGATTGACAGCTTGGCAGAGATCAGTGTCTAGCTGATGTGAGGGTGGCAGACCTGGAAACGCAGTGAGAGGGTTTATCAGCTGCACAGAGAGAGAGAGAGGTGGGGGAGGTAGAGGGGGGCACACAGAGAAAGGAGTGTGAAAGAGCTACAGGGAAGGAGAAAACGATGAAGGGAGGAGAGAGAGGGAGGAGGAGGGAGAGAGGGCTCTTTTACTGCCGGTCTAGAATGTGACCGGATTCTTAAACAGCTTTACAGAGAGTAAGAAACAGCAGCCAGCAATTCATCAAAGACATACCTGCACACACACGGGTGAATGCAATGAAAACAATATAACGAGGCAAAAAAAATAAGAAATTATGTTCATGTTAATTTAATTAACTTGTGTTAACGAACCAGGATGAGCAGTTTTTATTTTATTTTATTTTTTTATTTTTTCACATTGTGAGATTATATTACTGACAGTTAAACATATTATCCCTTCATTCTCATTATTGTAATGTTGTTGGTTTTTTTGTAATTCCTATTATTCTCAATGATTGGCATTAGATTATCATTAATTTAATTAATTAAAATTAAAGTTTTTTTTTTATGTTAAATTATGACTATAAAGACAGTACATTCGATATGTGGTATAAATAATTGTTTTTGACAATATAATTATGAATATGAATGCAGTACAATAAATACTGCCTTGTATATAAATAAAAAGTACTGTCCATATATGTATATATATATATATATATATATACATATATGGACAGTACTTTTTATTTTTTTGCTTCTTTTGCTTATTTGTCATATATAGGCCTATATATATGGATATTTACTATAGCATTTTCACAATATACTAACAAAAATTTGAGTTTTTGCATTACATTCATTTGGCGGAAAAACAATCTGACGGGAAAATGTGCTTAGATATCATGAAAATGTAACACTGAAAAAAATCATAAGAGTAGGCTTCATTATTTTCATAATTTT
>NW_015505212.1:1112234-1115660 GCF_001515645.1 Sinocyclocheilus grahami
TATATATATATAAAATGCAAACCCAAGGGTGTTTATTCGTCATAAAAATCATGAGGCTTTATTTTCTTTAACAAAATAAAATGACTTATTTCTTTTAATTTTGGATTGAAATTACTTTTAATGTGCATATACATTTAATCACTTTATAGACGCACATATTGCATTTGTGTTTTATAGTGTGTTTAGCATGTTTGCAACATCGTAGACATGCACAAACATGCACACGCACCTGAATACATGCCTATGAGAACACACACACCTGTCTCACATTCATTTTAAGCTCGTCCTAGTGTAGGGTCCTTCCCTGACAATCACTGTGAGTCTGTTTTACGGACAATAAAAGCTTTAAAAAGCAACACTATGTCTTTGCTTTAAATGGTGATGTCTTTCCTTTAAATGGCTGCTTTATAGCGTGAGTCATAAAGGCTGTATAATTCAGCAGCATTTTACTGATGCTGCTCCTGGCACTCTGCCTGCCAGTCAACAAATGATGCTTGTGCCGCGGAGGGCGGAAGAGAGAGAGAGAGAGAGACAGATGCCCTGCTGCACTGAATCACTAGCTGTGCTTAAACTCTGTGCAGTGAGACAAATTCCATTACAGAGACACACAAACCTAGAGTTGGGTCTGACGCATGCACTGCCAGAATTTTGATAAGATTAGATTAGTGAAGAATCATTCCCCTGCTCTGAAAACACATGATGTCATGAATATTTCGCGGATTTGTAATGATTTGATCATAAATACTCAATATTATATCAGTATATAAATAGATTATGATTGTTTTTTTTCAGTATTCTGCATCTAAAACAAGCTTTATGCTGTCGATTATTACAGAATATGATTTCAACTTGTCTGTTATTTCGTAAATTGAACAAAAATATGTTTCAAAAGTGTGATATAATCACTTACCATCTTGTCCATGCAGATCTTTCAGCTCTTATAATCCTGAAAGACAATTAAACATTATAACTTATGCTACATTTACGTAACACGTAACTAAGTTTCTCTGCCTAGAAAGGTCTGACAACTTTACAGCTTGAATATCTTTTTACATTTATATATTTGGCAGACACTTTCAAAGCAAAGCAGCTTACATTGCATTAAAAATATGTATTTTATTCTTTACTGCTTGAGCTATAGGAACACCTGTAAACAAACAAAAAACAAACAAAAAAAGATTACTGGAGTATGTTTTACAGGAACATACTATTTCAGTCTTTGAAAATGTATTTAATGTTTAATCCAAATTGTTACTTGCCATTTCTTTGTAATAATTTGTGATTTGTGAATTACTTACTAGCAATATTTGAGGGAAAATTTCAAAGTTTCATGGTTTAATTTTTTTTCAGTGCAACTTGCCCAATTTTGCTTTTAAACACTCTGAAATAACTGTAAGTGCAAGTGTAAATTATTAATTATAAATTGAGGGATGAAAAAATTATTTTCTATGGTAATTCATCTGCATTTACAGATGCTGTCAATTCAGCTTGATTTAAACCTGAAATATTCTTTTTCTATCAGACTGTGACCTTAAACTTCCATTAAATGAATATAAATTACATTCAAAAGGTACGAATATGAACACTTTAGGTACAAATATGTATCTTTACGGTACTAAAATGGGTAAATAAGGTACAAATGTGTACATTTTGAAAGGATACCACCCCAGTGACAGCTTTTGTACCTTTTTTTCCGAGAGCATAAATACTATGAAAGATGTTTATATGTCAATAAAGCTTAAATAGCACCTCACATTTACATTATCGTACACAATTAAAGAAAGCACCTGCTTCAAGCCTCTTTCTCTTCTATTTTCCCCTGACACTCTCTCTCTCTGCTTCTCCCTTCATCTATCTGCCATTCCTTCCATCAATCGCTTGTCTGTCACGCTGCAGGAGCACCCAATCTATCACGGGTTAGAGTTCGGGGGCACTGCGACTCCGAGCATTGGAGCATTTCCTTCATCACGCTCTCTCCCTCTCCTTTTCTCCTCCTCACTCCCTAACAGGCAGGAGGAGTGAAGGGAGTGGGAGGTTGATGGAAATTTTCAGCAAGTATTTAACGTTTAGCATTCCTGATGAACGCCAGGGCTGTTTTCTGAGCTTTACGATAAAAAAGGTGCTCACAGTCTTCCCAGGGGCAGCGGCAGACATTAAAACTCAAGCCAAGTCATTACCCGGCATGCGTGGAGAGTAGGGCATGGGGGGGATTATAAGGCATAGCGGTGACTTCAATAAGTCATCGCTCTTGAGATCTGAGGTTCTATGTGGGGTAGCAGTGGTGGGGGGTCTATTTCTGGGGTATTTGTGATGTGTGTTTGTGTGTCGCTGAAATGAATTAGATATTGAGTCGCTCACCTCTCACTTGCCCTCTGATTCCAAATTGAATTTGAGGGATTTTGTGGGTGGGAAGGCCTCCTACCACTCAAAGCCACATCAATTACTATTGGCTGGCGTGCAATTGATTTCAAAATTACACCACATGCAGACGGGCAACGTATATTATTCGAAAACATATACAATTACATACACTCGTGTCTGTGACCTCACAGGAAGTCAAATACTGAGTGTGTACCATATTTTAGTTTGCTCTTGTGGCATTTTTGAGTGGCAATCAATCAAATTTTCCAGACACATCGACCGCAAACAGGTGAGAGCAGGCCAAAGGTCAGCAGAGGGTCGGGACCCAGGACAGTGACCTCTAATAAAAAGCACAACCTCTGATTTACACCACGCCCCAGACAGGCGTATCGGTGACCTTAACTATGACCGTAACCATGACAATCACGCCACTGTTGCTGTGGGAGGATAATGAGAGAGACGCTGGATTGTGCATCAGTGCCCTATGTACACAGACACACACAACTGATGTGCAGAGTTATGGGTGAATAATTCTGCCCAGATCGACCATCTCTCTCATTACACAGTGGATCATACTCTGGTACCAAAAACCTGAACCTCAACTGGCTTTAGTTTGAAAAAACAAACAAATATATATATATATATATATATATGTGTGTGTGTGTCAGGAATCGAACAGAATTATTATGCATGGTATTATGCATTTCTAACGGGACGACAACAGCAAGGGAAAATTAATTCAACTTTCTCTGATATATTGGTCACAAATGTTGGAGCTCCTCAAGGCTGCGTACGTTCCCCCCTTCTTTTTACATTATATACGAATGATTGCAGGAATCGGTACATAAACAACTACATTATAAAATTTTCAGATGATACAGTTATACTTAGTTTGCTGACAAACAATTCAGATGTCGGCATGTATAAATCAGAGATAGAAGGGGTTGTGCAGTGGTGTGAGGAACACAACTTGATGTTGAATGTCAAAAAAACTAAAGAAATGATCTTTGACCCGAGGTTGGTGGGTGATCATAGTCCAATTTTAGTTAATGAGGAGGAAGTTGA
>NW_015505212.1:1116915-1125224 GCF_001515645.1 Sinocyclocheilus grahami
AATTCAGATGTCGGCATGTATAAATCAGAGATAGAAGGGGTTGTGCAGTGGTGTGAGGAACACAACTTGATGTTGAATGTCAAAAAAACTAAAGAAATGATCTTTGACCCGAGGTTGGTGGGTGATCATAGTCCAATTTTAGTTAATGAGGAGGAAGTTGAACATTTTTTGTGAAGACTCTGGGTTTATGGGGTGGATAAAACTATCATGTTACTGTTTTACAGATCAGCTATTGAATCTATAATTTGTTATGGTTTTACAATATGGTTTGGAAATTTGACTGTTAAACTTAGGTCACAACTTCAAAATGTGGTTAGAAGAGCTGGAAAAATAATTGTTATGTTGTCTCCACTTTCTCTTCAGGATATTTTTGAGAGGTCTGTTAGGAAGCAGAGTCTTAAAATTATTGGTGACCCAAGCCATATTCTCAATAAGGAGTATGAGCTAATGCCCTCGGGCAGGAGATATAGGGTTCCAATCTGTAAAATGAAAATATAAAAAAATATTCTAATTCCATTATCTGTCAAATTATTGAATAAGTGATTGAAATTGTTGTGTGCGTGAGGGTAATGTGATGGGTAACATGTAATGTTTGTGTATAATTAGGATTGTGTAGGAATTATATATGTTTTGGAATGGTGTAATTACTATTTTTTTGTATGTTTGATCTGCTCTCCCGGTTGCCTAAGACAAACTTCTCCTAAGGGAGACAATAAAAGAGAAACTTAAAACTTTAACTTAGAATTAGAAAAAAAGTCAGGATCTGTAAAAGAATCTGAATCAAAATCAGAGTCAGATAAAATAAGACTTAAAAAAATCTGAATATCTGAATATGAATCATAATCGAAGTCAGTATCAGGATTAGAACCGGGAACAGAATAAGACTCAGGATCAGAATCTGAATCTGAATCAAAATCACAATCAGAATCCAAGTCTAAAAATCAGAATCAGAATATGAGTTATAATCAAAGGATCAGGGTTAGAATCAGGTGTAGAATGAGAGAAAGAATCAGAATCAGAATCTGGATAAGAATCTGAATCAAATCTGAGTCAGAATCAAAATGGTTCTCAAAATCCGAGTCTAAACACAAATCAGAATCACAGTCAGAATCAGGATCAAAATCAGAGAATCAGAAAAAGAGTCAGGATCTGTATAAGAAACTGAAACAAAATCAGAGTCATAAAGTCAGTATCATGATTAGAATCAAGAACAGAATAAGAGTCAGGATCAGAATCGGAATCAAAATCATGACGTCTGAGTCATAATCCAAGGATCAGGATTAGAATCAGGTACAGAATAAGAGTTGGAGTCTGAATCAGGATTAAGATCTGTACGAATCTGTATCAGACTCCAGGACCAAAAATAAGCTAATATAATAATATAATCAAAACAAAATGACAATTAAATGAATCAGGATGCTTATAGACAACTAAACGTAAAGAAGGTGGTGAAAAAACTCTGCATCGTCCTCTCCATCCCTAAATTCATCTCTACTGAGATAATAAAACAAGAGCTAATCTGGGGCAAACTCAGCAGTTTTAAACATGATTTTCAACAGATCAAAGTGCTTTTCTTGTGTATAAATGAACCTCAGTACAGAGCGTTCTCTTCTGAGGAATGAAAATATACAGACTCAGCAAAGGAGAAATACACACTTTTTCATTCGCTTTCTTTACCCCCTCAAGATCCTGCCTTTAACTAAAGTGTCTTGCCTTCCATCCCTTCTCTCTCTCTCCTCGCTCTTTCTCCAGGGTAATAAGTCGGCTCGCAACTACCACAATGTGTTTGTGTAGCTCAAAGTGTAAGCACCTGAGAGAACATTTCTAGTACCCTTTAGTATGGAATATTTCTTTAAAAGGGATAATTATGCGTTTTCCTTATGAATGTGGATATGTTTACTTAAATCTAATAAAAACAGACTACAGCTTCCTAAAATGAGGCTTTTTTTGCATGACACTGGACAGTAAGGAGAGCTTTGGGAGAGGATGGAGGTCTAAACGGTTGCCATGGTGCCACAGGGTCATTGGGGTCACAGCTGCAAGAGGCAGCTTTAGGAGATGGCTAACAATTGGGGGTCCGCTAATCACACACACACACACACACAGCTTTAAATGGAGCACCAGCGCCAGTGCAGACCGCTTCACTCTTAGCAGGAATTCTGTGAGCAGCCACTCAGCCTTTCTCTGTTTCACCCCTTCATTCTGCAAATCTCTCACCTCTAGCCCCTCTGTTGGGCCACCAAACCACTTCACAATCCCACCCTCCCACTCGCACACACACACAAACACTGCAAGATGTCCTTGGTCCTTTATGGCGGAGGACAGATGGTGTCCTGCCTTAAACCACTCAATTCTTTTTTCCCTACTTTCTCTATTTTTTATCTGTTCGGGAAGGGAGAGACAGGCTCTTGGGAAAGTGACCTAAACGTGGTGAACGCTTTAGTGAGGCTTGAGTGGAGAAAGAGAGAAAATGTGCATTAAAAATCTGAATTTGATGTTTGTCTCACACTTTTTAAGCATATTTGAGCATGCAGATAATGTACAATCATATACTCACAATTTACATATTTTTAACCCCCACTTACCCACACACACAACAAAGGCCCAAACAAAGGGGTATTATATCTTTTCTAAGGTGTAGTTGAACCGTTTAGTGCTCTCTAACAGCTAAACACACACACACACATCCTCCATTCCATCTGCGCTGTCTGTCCTGACCGGAGTTTCACTGTTAACCTGTGCTGGATGCACAGACTCAGCCCTTCTTCAGCTGTTAGTGTGGCCATCAGTGTTCAACTGCAAAGATTAACAGCCATTTTAACCCCTAGTTCAGACAGCTGTATTGATCTGGACTGATATACTTCTGTATAAATCCCCAGTGAGACAAACCAGGGTTGAAATCTGGGTTTAAGCTGAGGGTAGCCCATCTCTATCGATCCATGAGGGCTTTCAAGATTCAACTGTTCTAGAAGAGTGTCCTGAGGTTCATGAGGGGAGTATTACTGATTTTGAATCATGGGAATGTTCTGATGCTGGAGTTCACACATAAAGAGAGTTCTAATGTGTTCTAATTCACACATTAATATTCTACAGTTCTGAAGTGTATGCCTACATTGTAGATATCTTATGGTCTTGAACAGAATTTTACTTTAGATCACTGCAGTGTTCTAATTTTGAGGACACTAGAAGATTTGTAATGTTCTAGAATGCTATAGGATGTTATAGAAATCTAATAGTCTAGAACACTGGAGATGTTTGAATGCTGATATTTAAATATAGAATTTTACTTGAACCAAATTTTACTGTTCTAGATCACTGGAATATTCTGATGCTGAGGACACATTAGGAGAGTTCTAATGTTCTAGAATGCTATAGAATTTTTTGTATATTTAATGGTCTAGAACATTGGAGATGTTTTGATGCTGATATTCACACATTTTACTGAATTTTAGGTGAACAGAATATTATTGTTCTAGATTATTAGAATGTTCTGATGCTGAGGACGCATTAGAAGAGTTCTAATGTTCTAGAATGCTCTAGAACATTATAGAAATCTAATGGTCTAGATAGAACATTCGAGGTGTTTTGATGATGATTTTCATGCACTTTTACTGAGTATCTAATGCTCTAGAACACTGGAGGTATTTTGATGCTGATATTCACATATATTTACTTAAACACAATTTTACTGTTCTAGATCCTTGGAGATTTAGATCGTTGGAGTGTTCTGCTGCTGACGTTCACACATCAGTGTTGTAGAATGCTGAAGTTTATGCCTACACTATAGATATCTACAACACTGGAGGTGTTTGATGCTAATATTCACACATGAAGAGAATTTTTACTGTTCTAGATCACTGGAATGTTCACTGACGCTGATCACTGATGCTGAGAGTTCTAGTTCTAATGTTCTAGAATGCTATTCAACGCTGATGTTTTGACGCTCACAGTCACACATTTTTACTGAATTTTACTTAAATAGAATTTTATTGTTCTAGATCACTGGAACGTTCTGATGCTGAGGTTCTTGCTTAAATGGAGGGAGTTCTAGAATTGTTGGGCTGCTGATGCGGTTCTTATATTAGGAGTGTTCAGATGTTCTAGTTTCATGTTCTGATGCTAATGTTCTTGCCAGCATGAGGATAATTTTTTTTATGTTCTAGAATATTTTATGCTGAAAAAATACATATATTGCGAATATATAACGATGGCATACAGTCAACTGGTTCCATGAACATGAAATATTGAGTTTTAATATTCATAATAGTTCATAATTCTATATATTCTATAATTCTATAAATGTTACTAGTACATTATTTTAATAATTATTAAAAAAAAATAAGAGGCACAGCAAAAATGTTACAGTAATACTAAAGTCTTCTAGAGTCATTTGCACTACAATCGCTAACTGAGATGAAAGATGGCAGTTGCGATTGTATTACCTGTTTCAGTTGTGTTGATTTTTGATATACAGAGTTGCCATGGATGAAAAATCAGACCATTGGATTGAGCAACTGACCAATCAGAAGCAGCATATCCCCAAGTTTTTTAATATTCAATGTGCTAGCCAAAATCATGAGTTTGCAGTGACTGAGGTTCAAGCATACATAACAAAAGGTCATGTGCTAGCGTTTGGAAGAAAATTTAAAGCCACAGTGGCCCTGAAAACATATTTATATTCTCACATCCTCAGAGAATAGATCAGGATGCAAAACGATCAAAACACCCATGTGGATTTTTAATGGTCTGTTGCAAAGGCGGTAATCAGCCATTAAACTACCAAACTCCAGGAGAAAGAGACTTTAGTTTTATTCACATCAAGTCATAAAAGTTCAGGGAACAGGGGAATCAATCAGCGCTATCAGGCTGCGAGTTAGCCGCCTTCCAAAGATCTTGGACAATCAACTAAATATCTTAATGACTTTGGATTTGCACATTACAGTTTTATCATAACTGCCTAAGCTTCTCAGACAAAGATTTACACCCATTATCTAAATAACACCCCTAATTAGTGTGTTCATTATATCCTCCCACATAAAGCCAGAGACACAGACACCTCTGGATTACCTACTTAATCTGATGATGCCGTGTCATTTTCCCACTCACTCCAACCAGCGCCAAATGTTTGTCACAATCAGGCGAAAAATACATAATCCTCACAAATGCTCTAAATTAGAGGAACATCATAGACATGGAGCTAAAATCTGAATGTGCAGACCATAGAAGGAATAGAAGCACGCAGGAGCTCAAATCATAACCCCATTAAAATCCAAAACCCTTGTGAAAATACATGTAATTCTGCATGTGTTGTAATAACTGAAGTACCCGCTGGGCTTCAAAAGTCTACATATTTAAACAACTACCCAATAAAAATGAAAGAGCCGTTGGATCTGGGTGTAAGAGGCAAAAAGAGCAAGAGAAATATTATTATTGCTATTATTATTAATATGATTTTTAAATATTAATATATGAACTGCGCATACAGTACAGAACCTATATGATTTTAGCTATAATAATTAATATGAAAATATAGCTGATTGTGAGTATTTATTTACATTTTTATGAGTACATATTTGTTCAGTGAAATATTGTGCTTGTCATTTTATTTTTTTAAACAGTACTCTTAAGATTCACTTTCACACCATAATGTTTTCGAAACAGGTGGTTTCTGTAGACTGAAGGTTTGGTTTGATCTAATGACACATGTGATGAGCCGGAGTTTCTGCTGCATGTATGTGTGACGAGTGTGTTTGGGGTGCTATTGACCCCAGTTTTGTCGTGCGCAGTGGGGGCCTTAATGCAGAGAGCTGAACTGCCCCTCTTTTATAAGGAGCATAATAGCCATTCGCTGACAGCTGAGCTGACCAACACTATCAAAGGGAGGGAAGGCATGTGGGATTACAGATTTAACGAGCCTTTTGTGCAGACTAATTACATGTGAATGAGGGTCTGTAGGAGCTCATCCACCCCTTATATCTACCACAGGTGAACCCCAAACAAACCCACATTCAACACACATTCAAACTGACAGAAAAAAAAACACAATGTAAAATTAGATATGTATATGTATATGATGACATAAATTGCAATTGATTTGTAAAAATGTAAATTTAAAGACATGCCATAAGACAAAAAGATTTTTCAAAGTTGCAAATAAAACAATGATTATTGCAGTTTTTACAAGAAAATACAAACAAATTTCAGTAAGAAGAATTTTGTTCCTGTATTATCATAATGTACTTTTCTATCGCAAAACTAACTAATCACACTTTATAGAAATGTGTTGTAGTAAATATTTGATATATCTGTATACATTGTATAGTTTTTGTATATTTAAAAAAAAAATCTTTTTTTTCTTCTTGATAGTCTATTATTATTATTATTATTATTATTATTATATTATATTAAATACAACAGATATTTAAAGCATGTTTAAATAAATATTTTTAAAATGTTAAATATGTTTATATATAGGTTATTACCAAACCGTTTAAAACATTATATATTTTTCTTATACATCTTTTTAATTATGTACTTTTCTTTCCTTTTCTAATAAAAATTATGGACTTGAAAGTTATAACTCAGTGTTACCAGACTGTTCTGTTCATGCTATGAAAAAAAAAGTATAAAAAGACAAATCCCCATGATGATCATGTTTTGAATTGGAACATTTAGTTACTCAACAGTCCTATCTAATTAAGCCTTGAGAAATTAAATAACTCCAGCACAGGGTCGATATAATTAGATGCTAATTTATTGCTCAGATTATTCACCATTAATTCTTATTCTCTCAAACACAGATTGGAGGAACTTCCAGAGAAATAACTGTTTAATAATAATAAACGCTGAGCCTTTTCGTCCCTTTAACGGGTCTAGCATCGTTTATGCATTATTAGGATGTGTAATTGAACAGCCCATAGTTTGCATATTACTTTATTAAGCTAATGTGTTTTCTGCTTGGCCATGCACGACTGTGTTAAAGCTTCTGAATCTTAAAATTACAACTCAATTAACACGACCGCTCCTTGCGTTTCACCAAAACTCATGAGGATTTGGCAATCTGCATTGCCAATAAGTATCATGGGACTATCATGCTTTTTTTAGACGTTTTTTTTTTATGCTGCACACAGAGATGCATTATAAGGGAGTGCAAAAAATGTGTGGAGAACAGTGGATGTGGGTGCATGTTTACAAAAGTCTGTGGCTGGGGTGGAGGTTGAGCCTGCCATTCACCTCTCTTTGGCCCTGCGGCCCTGCGATGCCCTGCATGCGCTTTTCAGGCTTTGAAATGGGCTTTATGTGTGCGGGGAGAGAGAGAAAAGGCTCGAGCAGCTGTGACATGGGCGGCGTTGTTTCATTCACCTCTCGCCATGGCAACGGACAGGGGCCCGAGAAATATGCCCCCTCCTTGAGCCATGAGAGAGACACAGAGAGACTCTGAAATCCCATCAAAACAGAGTGCTGCTATTTCAACCATATAATTATATAAACAAATATAATTATAATAATATCATGTGTGTCTAAAATAATTATTAATGCTCAGATACCCATTTAATTATCATATTCACTGTTAGGATGGATAACACTACACTTCATTTAAAGTCTATTATTGTGATTGTTTAGCCTTAATTTTTTTTTTAAGTAAAATAAAAAAGTGGTGCCAATGTCAATAAGCAGTCGTGAGCTTACTGCACTTTTTCAACCATTGTGAATTTAATTTTAACGAAGAAAATAAATTTTTGAATCATAATTTTAATGAAGAAAATTAAGTTAAAATTAAGTAGAAATGACAAAGTATTGTGAAAAGGATAGAAGTTAAAAGGATGGAATGATGGCGATATTTTAAAGTGCAGGTCACATTTCTGAATTTATGATTAATAGTCTTAGTCTTTTTTATTTTTCTATATGAAATATATTATGCACCCACATGTCTTTTTATTCATTTTTATTGTCGAAAAGCATTTTGCTCTATCCAGTTATTTTAACTAAATATAAGAATATGCACTTTTGTATGTCTTTATTTATTCATTTTTGTTTATTTATTCATTTATTTACAAATTACTGTATATACATTTTTTTTTAACTATATAAACCTTTTTTTTTTTTACTTTTTTTGATTACTAATAAGTCTTTTGGTTACATATAAATATATATACATAATAGTTTAAATAATATATATATATATATATATATATATATATATATATATATATATATATATATATATATATATATTATAAAATATATATATATATATATATATATATATATATATATATATATATATATATATTGATTATACAATTAAT
>NW_015505212.1:1125237-1133052 GCF_001515645.1 Sinocyclocheilus grahami
TATATATATTATAAAATGTATATAAAATGCATTTTTGTTTGTTTATTTACCTTTTATTTGAAATACTTTGGGCCTACGCGACATATAATAAAAACGGTTATAAAAATATATATAAAATGTTTTCATAAGCTAGTTTTCACGGATAATATTAAAAACTATTTTATACCTTTTTGGACAAAACACTCATAAAATAACCAATAATAACTAAATTAAGCCCAAATTAATTATTCAATTCTATTGGAATGACTATCATATAAGTAACAGCTTAAGAAAAACTTAACGAAAGCCAGGCTGGATACCTTTGGAGCCCTTTGCGCCCTGTCACTGCTGATTCCTCTGTGCTTGTTTTCAGGCGAGCGCAATGGGATGGGGCTTCTTGTCGAATATACTGTGACCAATGAACGCGCCGCTGCCACATCTGTCAAGCGCTTCTGACCAATAGAAAGCAGCGCAAGGCGGATCTCAGGTGCGCGCCTCTGCGTCCTCGCGGCTCTGGCGCGCTGGGGAGCCGCCTGTGGCACAGAGTAGCGGTGGAAACTATGGCGACCGCGGCGTCCAACCACTACAGCATCCTCACGTCCAGCTCGGAGCCCGGCAGCATGCAGCAGACGCCGCCGCCGCCGGCCTACAGGGACGCGCACAGCCTTCTGCAGAGCGAGTACACCACCCTGCAGAGCAGCGGGAGCACGCTCGGCCACGCGCACCAGTGGCTGACGGCGGCGCTGTCTCACGGGGGAGAGGGGTCGCCGTGGCCCGCCAGCCCGCTGGGCGAGCAGGACATTAAGCCGGTGGAGGAGCTGCAGCATTCGCCGAGGCAGGCGCATCTGGTGCAGCAGAGCCAACAGCATCACGAGGCGGGCGCTTGGCGCGCAACCACCATGCCGAGCATGAGCACCTCCAACGGGCAGAGCTTGATCTACTCTCAGCCCGGGTACGGCGAGCCGGGGATGCACCACGACGACCACCACAGCCCGCATCTGAGCGAGCACGGCCACCCGCAGAGCCTACACTCGGACGAGGACGCGCCGACCTCGGACGACCTGGAGCAGTTCGCCAAGCAGTTCAAGCAGCGCCGGATCAAGCTGGGTTTTACGCAGGCGGACGTGGGGCTCGCGCTGGGCACCCTCTACGGCAACGTCTTCTCCCAGACCACCATCTGCAGGTTCGAGGCGCTCCAGCTGAGCTTCAAGAACATGTGCAAACTCAAGCCCCTGCTGAACAAATGGCTGGAGGAGGCGGACTCCACCTCGGGAAGCCCGACCAGTCTGGATAAGATCGCCGCGCAGGGGAGGAAGAGGAAAAAGCGGACCTCCATCGAGGTGAGTGTCAAAGGGGCCCTGGAGAGCCATTTCCTCAAGTGCCCGAAACCCGGTGCGTCGGAGATCAATTCGCTGGCGAACAGCCTGCAGCTGGAGAAGGAGGTGGTGCGGGTCTGGTTCTGCAACCGGCGGCAGAAGGAGAAGCGAATGACGCCCCAAAACGGACCGATGGCCGGGAACGAGGATGTGTACGGGGACGCCTCGCCTCACCACGGCGCGCAGACACCTGTTCCGTGAGAAAGAGGCGGCCTGAACATAATCGACTGTCTCTTTGTCCCGGTCACAAGCCCGCTCGGGGCGGACCGACGGTGATGAAGCGTCTCTGTGTGTGGCACCTCCGAGGGCGCGGAGCGCGCGTGGTGGCGCGAACAATATACGGGCACTGGCGCGAGAAAACACGCTCTGAGGCGTTACGCGCCGCGGCTGAACCTAAAGAGGGAACGTAAATATTCTTTTATTTAAGAGATTTCTTTTCAAGTCCGGGGATCTGTGAAAGCATCATATCACTTCCAACCGAAAGCTGTGAAAAAAAGGCGTCAGGGGCGCGCCATCTTCCCCTCATGACCACAAAAGGTTTATTACTGATTGAAATTAATCTGGTGCAGTCTGCTGTGCATTCTCTTACACATATTAATGGCAAATGCTTCATTATTATTATTATTATTACTATTTCCGTCACGATCACAAAAAGTTTAATACTCATTAAGATTGTGTCTGCATTTTATTAGCCTTTATATATTAATGGCAATAAATAACCTAATAATAATAATAAACTAAATATCTCTAAATTATTTAAATAAATAAAAAAATCTAACTACAACAACAACAACAATAATAATATGTATTATTATTATTATTAACATTATGTAGCTATATTAACTTATCTAAAAGTATCACTGTTAAATGCAAACGTGATCAATTCTTTAAAAGTCTAATTTCTGTCACAACAAAGGCTGCCAAGTGCTGCTGTGTGTCGTTCACAGGCAAAGCAGCCTGATTTCATGCAGATCACGGATTCACACTGCTGGTGCGAAACAGAGGCCTGAGGAAAACAGTAGAACCCAGAATCGCACAGTGCTGTGTATTTCTATAAATAATATTAAATGATACCAGCTCTTTATAAGTAACCACCCAATTGGGGTTTTCTTAACATTTTGAGTGAATTTCTATAAGAATGCACCAAAAGCGTCCATGATTTGAGACAGTGGCTTGTTTATTAAGATTTTTCCTCCTCTTAATGTAAACCATTTTTGTTTATTTACCCTTTTCTGGTTTAGGAAATCTAAAAGAAACCAAAACGGACTCGTATAATTTATGATATTTTATATGAAAGATAAAAACCAACCAAGTTTTTATTTCATTTCATTCATTTGTCTGGAAACGCTTTATATGGAAATGACAAGATTTAAAAACAACATTGACGACAATATAATAATAATAATATAGAGGCTAGTTGTTCTTGCTTGTAATTAACACCGATCAAGATTTTAAAACAAAAACGACAATATAATAATAATAATAATAAGAGGCCAGTTTTTCTTGCCCATTATTATTATAGTAACATTGTGTGAATTTGTGCGTCAACTAAATGTATACGCCTCAATATGTTTGTATCTGTTTGCTCTATTGTGTTTCTTGTTTATCCCAAATTTGTCTCTCTTTTTAACGGGAAATATTACACCAGCTGTGTTACAATGATTTGATGGCCTGCATCGAAAAACAAGGACATTGTGCGTGGATTTTTATTTTGAATTTTCTATGGCTCTGTGAATAGTACTTGTATATTTGTGCACTTAACCTGGCACTGCCAAAGCACAAGCTGTCAGTGTGCCCTATTGAGACCAGTAATGTCTTTGGTTTTGACAGAAAAATTGCACAGTTTTTAAACGCCTTTTGTCATTAAATGAATATGTTTTTATATAAAGAAGTGCCTCTCGTGAATCTGTGCCCCGCGCATGAAGATCCTCAAGATAAATGGATTCACGATTGCACACATTATTCGAGCATCAAGGCTGTTTGAATATAATGTTGCCTCGGGATGAGCTGATGCTGCAGCTCCATCGCAGCCCGTTGCAATTCCTTCGCTTCGATTTCTGCGTGCCCGTGGAGGCAAACGTTTGCCATTTCACTGGTAATGAAGACGGATCTGAAGGGTTCAAACGTGTCCAGAAACAGATCAGAGACGTGGCCTATGTGAATATTTTATGATGCTATTCTGGATCTAAAACTTATTTTTCAAAATTCAAACAAGCAAATTAAAATACAATCATGATAATAAAATAACAGACTACTGCTACAACATTAGTGAGCTGTTAATTCAAATATGCTGGTCTTTTCAAATATCATCGACCATTTCCTATAAATCAATTTCTTGCTCCAGCAATGTACAATTTTAGGAAAACGACCAAAACACTAAATGTCAATTTTATTTACTGTGTATTTATAATGAATAGTGAATCTTAGGGCCTTGGAAATTTTCACTGCCTTGAAAAACAGTAAAGCCGTGTGTGTGTGTGTGTGTGTGTGTGTGTGTGTGTGTGTGTGTGTGTGTGTGTGTCTTTTTTTTATTATATGATGGGGGTGGTATAGGTAAAGTTTCCTGTGAGGGGTAGGGTTGGTGTAGGGCAATAGAAAATACGGTCTGTACAGTATAAAAACCATTACGCCTATGGAGAGTCCTCATAAACCATTAAAACAAACCTGTGTGTGTGTTGTTTTGTGTTTGTGTGTGTTGTTTTGTGTGTGTGTGTTGTTTTGTGTTTGTGTGTGTTGTTTTGTGTGTGTGTGTTGTTTTGTGTTTGTGTGTGTTGTTTTGTGTGTGTGTGTTGTTTTGTGTTTGTGTGTGTTGTTTTGTGTGTGTGTGTTGTTTTGTGTTTGTGTGTGTTGTTTTGTGTGTGTGTGTTGTTTTGTGTTTGTGTGTGTTGTTTTGTGTGTGTGTGTTGTTTTGTGTTTGTGTGTGTTGTTTTGTGTGTGTGTGTGTGTGTATTGTGAGCGCCATCTACTGACGATAATATGAGAAAAGCAATTCTTAATGAAATTGAGATATTACAGTTGTCTATCCGTTTGCATGTTCTGTTCAGTCAAATATATTGTCATAAAGTAGCCTAATGGAATATGAGCTCGGGGGTGTATTTTATATATATACCGTTTCTAGTCACTCACCTTGCCAAGTGTGTTGTCAGTTCAGATGGTAGCCTACCTGTAGAGGTTTGCATAGGTTCGGTAACGTGCAAGTCAAAAGCCTCAAGTCATTTTATGTTGGTTGTGAATCATATTAATTCGATTTTTGTAGCGTGAGCATCAGGTTGTGTTTGAGAGAAAGTTCTTACCGTTGGAGAGTTGTTGTATTGGAACAGGTGGCACATAAAAACGTTGGATCAATCTAGCTTAAGGTTGAATATCAGCTTTTAAACTGAATTTAATTAAACTAAAACTATTAAACATAACAAACACAATAAAATGTTTTTATTATAATTTAGCTTTGTGACAATATATAGGCCTACACACTATATTGACATGATTTAAGTAGTTGTTCTGTAGCCTACAGAAATGAGGAAGTTTAAAAATCCTTCTAAATTATATGTAGGCCTATTAGTAAATATTAAGAATTAAGGAATGAACTGTAATCAGAAACCACACATACAACCAGGAACAGTTAATTTAATACAGCTATATTTCATGAAATATTTTTTAATCTTTAATACATTCGTCAGACAATTTGGGTTCCTTATGTTACAGTGACCATTAGTTCATGAACACAACCCCTCCCTCCCCAATATTATGTATAGCCCATAATAAATCCACCAGGGTCATGATACACACAACATAGCCTCTGTAATATGGCTCTAAAATCAGCAAACACATATAAAGAAACATGAGACTTGAACTTTTACCATTGCCTTTGCAATATTACTCCATCTTTGGGTTGCCATATTTCCATCACTTTTGGCATATGAGTGGGGCCGTATGTCTTGTGGGGAAAATAACTACAAGATTGTCATGTATGGATGATAAAACTAAAGCTCAACAAGGAACCGTTAAAAATTCATTTGCAATAGTCTGTAACGCTTGTAGTGAGTTTTTGAAGACCAGCCTTGAATTCTGGCCTAGTGAGCGTCATCTGAAATTCATTCAATATAATCAAAAAGAAAACCATACAGCTCTCACAGGAACTAAACAACTACAGATATTCATGAGAAACTCATTAAAAGTCAATAATAAGTCTTTTGCAATACTTTCAAAATATAAATTAAATCACAAGCGATAAATCAAAAAAGGTCATGTGGTCCAGGAATAACACATAGTACATACACAAAAAAAAAGATTTAAAAAAATATAAATAATTGTTTTTTAGAATCAGGCACAGTCTTAAATCAAGAACAATACAAACAAGCAAACAAACAAACATCTTAAGAAAGAATATGGTTTTACTCAAGACTGGCTGCCAATTTTATGACTTTGTACTTTAAAGGAATATTTCACCCAAAAATTTAAATTTGCTGAAAATTTACTCAGGCCTTCCAAGATGTAAATGATTTTGTTTCATCATCAGAACAGATTTGGAGAAATTTAGCATTACATCACTTGCTCACCAATGGATCCTCTGCAGTGAATGGGTGCCGTCAGAATGAGAGTCCAAACAGCTGATAAAAACATCACAATAATCCACACCACTCCAGTCCATCAGCTAATGTATTGTGTAGTGAAAATCTGTGTGTTTAAAATAAACAAATTCATCTTTAAGACATTTTTATCTTCAAACCATTGCTTCGGGTTAAAATATGAGTCCTCTATCAATAATATTGTTTTCTCCAAATTCACAAGACATTAATTGATATACTGGAGTGGTGTGGATTACTTGTGGATTATTGTGATGTTTTTATCAGCTGTTTGGACTCTCATTCTGACGGCACCCTTTGCAAGTGATGCAAAATTTCTCCAAATCTGTTCCTTTGGAAAAAACAAACTCATCTCTATGTTGGATGGCCCAAGGGTGAGTAAATCATCAGCAAATTTTCATTTTTGAGTGAACTGTTCCTTTAAGTCTTTGGAACACTTCAATAATTACTGGGACGCAAAGCTTTTATTTCTGATAAAGCACCAGTTAATTAACCTTATGTTTATTTAAAATCGCTTTTTCCTACAGAATTCCTAATAATGTTGCATTTGAACAAACATCAGATAAGTGCATTTGTATTTGGAGGGCGTAAAAATGGCGAGACACTTTCCATTCTTTCTAATAAGTGCTCTATGTAGACAGCATCTTAATGCAGGATTATGTTCAAGATATTAAATGTGTTTTTGTGGCAACAGGAATGACGTTTGTACGGCACAGCAAGATACAGATTATATCTCAATACGGAACAGAAAAACATAAGTCTCCTGTCCTGCATGTGTCATTCGTTGTGCATCGGCCCCTAGGAGATCATTCCTGCGAGTGTGTTCATGTGTGACGATGACTCAGTGACTCAGTCATGCAGCAGAGGGACACACACACACACACACACACATCAGCTGTCTGTCTCCATCTGTATTGTGTTATGCGTCTCCTGTAATGGCTGCATTTGAGGAACACTGCTGCATTACCAGGGTATTCTGTTCTATTCTGGTCCAGTGTTTTCTGTCGTAGTAAATAATGATGCAGCACACAGGAGGCACTCTTGCACAATCACAGATCCATCTGAAGTGTTTGCTGTTCGACAAACACAAGTGATGTTTTTAGCTACACATTCAGCACATATAACAGCTGCAAACATATATCTCGCATGATATAGATTTCAGTAGCATGGCTGCATTCAACATTTTCTTGGAACCTCAAACAAATAAATTATATAAATAAATCGTATTTATATATTCACCGTATTTGCTCCTATATGAATAATTCACCCAAAATCAAATAATAATCTGTCCATATTTAAACGTGCGGGGAGTATTGATGAGATATGACTGATATTAAACCATAAAAGTTAAATACGCCTCTAAATTATGAACATGATCAAAACTGTGCTGAAAAACCTGTTGGACACAATCTACTACATGCCTTCTGTCATCAGATTGATAGTTTATACTTTTTTTTAGTTCCTTTTAGTTTCTTTCTAATAATGTTGTGGTTCACGTGTGTTTTTGCTGTGACTGATTTTTACTAAATAAGCATAAAAATAACTTTTTTATTGTTAGTTATATTTCAAGATGAATATTTACTGGACGGAAGCAACTTAGGCTTACTTGATTATCCACACATCATTTTTTAGAAAAATCATGGTAAAATGTGAGTATCAAATATGATACATCAGGCTTGAGTGACAACTGATATTTATATGCATTTGATGTAAATAGTCTGAATAAAATTGAGCATGAGCTCCATATTCTCTTATATTATATGAGCCATACAAGCCAGATGTATCTAATATGATACTCCAAAAAAAGCAAACTTTTTAATTTATTTATTTTAAATTTTGACTAAATAAATGGTTCTATTAAAAAAAAAAAAAAAAAA
>NW_015505212.1:1133062-1193929 GCF_001515645.1 Sinocyclocheilus grahami
TGTACAGTATAAAAACCATTACGCCTATGGAGAGTCCTCATAAACTATTAAAACAAACCTGTGTGTGTGTGTTGTTTTGTGTTTGTGTGTGTGTGTGTGTGTGTGTGTGTGTGTGTATTGTGAGCGCCATCTACTGACGATAATATGAGAAAAGCAATTCTTAATGAAATTGAGATATTACAGTTGTCTATCCGTTTGCATGTTCTGTTCAGTCAAATATATTGTCATAAAGTAGCCTAATGGAATATGAGCTCGGGGGTGTATTTTATATATATACCGTTTCTAGTCACTCACCTTGCCAAGTGTGTTGTCAGTTCAGATGGTAGCCTACCTGTAGAGGTTTGCATAGGTTCGGTAACGTGCAAGTCAAAAGCCTCAAGTCATTTTATGTTGGTTGTGAATCATATTAATTCGATTTTTGTAGCGTGAGCATCAGGTTGTGTTTGAGAGAAAGTTCTTACCGTTGGAGAGTTGTTGTATTGGAACAGGTGGCACATAAAAACGTTGGATCAATCTAGCTTAAGGTTGAATATCAGCTTTTAAACTGAATTTAATTAAACTAAAACTATTAAACATAACAAACACAATAAAATGTTTTTATTATAATTTAGCTTTGTGACAATATATAGGCCTACACACTATATTGACATGATTTAAGTAGTTGTTCTGTAGCCTACAGAAATGAGGAAGTTTAAAAATCCTTCTAAATTATATGTAGGCCTATTAGTAAATATTAAGAATTAAAGAATGAACTGTAATCAGAAACCACACATACAACTAGGAACAGTTCATTTAATACATCTATATTTCATGAAATATGTTTTAATCTTTAATACATTCGTCAGACAATTTGGGTTCCTTATGTTACAGTGACCATTAGTTCATGAACACAACCCCTCCCTCCCCAATATTATGTATAGCCCATAATAAATCCACCAGGGTCATGATACACACAACATAGCCTCTGTAATATGGCTCTAAAATCAGCACACACACATGTAAAGAAACATGAGACTTGAACTTTTACCATTGCCTTTGCAATATTATTCCATCTTTGGGTTGCCATATTTCCATCACTTTTGGCATATGAGTGGGGCCGTATGTCTTGTGGGGAAAATAACTACAAGATTGTCATGTATGGATGATAAAACTAAAGCTCAACAAGGAACCGTTAAAAATTCATTTGCAATAGTCTTAAATCAAGAACAATACAAACAAGCAAACAAACAAACATCTTAAGAAAGAATATGGTTTTACTCAAGACTGGCTGCCAATTTTATGACTTTGTACTTTAAAGGAATATTTCACCCAAAAATTACAATTTGCTGAAAATTTACTCAGGCCTTCCAAGATGTAAATGATTTTGTTTCATCATCAGAACAGATTTGGAGAAAGGTAGCATTACATCACTTGCTCAGCAATGGATCCTCTGCAGTGAATGGGTGCCGTCAGAATGAGAGTCCAAACAGCTGATAAAAACATCACAATAATCCACACCACTCCAGTCCATCAGCTAATGTATTGTGTAGTGAAAATATGTGTGTTTAAAAGAAACAAATTCATCTTTAAGACATTTTTAACTTCAAACCATTGCTTCGGGTTAAAATATGAGTCCTCTATCAATAATATTGTTTTCTCCAAATTCACAAGACATTAATTGATATACTGGAGTGGTGTGGATTACTTGTGGATTATTGTGATGTTTTTATCAGCTGTTTGGACTCTCATTCTGACGGCACCCATTCACTGCACAGGATCCACTGGTGAGCAAGTGATGCAAAATTTCTCCAAATCTGTTCTGTTGGAAAAAACAAACTCATCTCTATGTTGGATGGCCCAAGGGTGGCATTTTTGAGTGAACTGTTCCTTTAAGTCTTTGGAACACTTCAATAATTACTGGGACGCAAAGCTTTTATTTCTGATAAAGCACCAGTTAATTAACCTTATGTTTATTTAAAATCGCTTTTTCCTACAGAATTCCTAATAATGTTGCATTTGAACAAACATCAGATAAGTGCATTTGTATTTGGAGGGCGTAAAAATGGCGAGACACTTTCCATTCTTTCTAATAAGTGCTCTATGTAGACAGCATCTTAATGCAGGATTATGTTCAAGATATTAAATGTGTTTTTGTGGCAACAGGAATGACGTTTGTACGGCACAGCAAGATACAGATTATATCTCAATACGGAACAGAAAAACATAAGTCTCCTGTCCTGCATGTGTCATTCGTTGTGCATCGGCCCCTAGGAGATCATTCCTGCGAGTGTGTTCATGTGTGACGATGACTCAGTGACTCAGTCATGCAGCAGAGGGACACACACACACACACACACACATCAGCTGTCTGTCTCCATCTGTATTGTGTTATGCGTCTCCTGTAATGGCTGCATTTGAGGAACACTGCTGCATTACCAGGGTATTCTGTTCTATTCTGGTCCAGTGTTTTCTGTCGTAGTAAATAATGATGCAGCACACAGGAGGCACTCTTGCACAATCACAGATCCATCTGAAGTGTTTGCTGTTCGACAAACACAAGTGATGTTTTTAGCTACACATTCAGCACATATAACAGCTGCAAACATATATCTCGCATGATATAGATTTCAGTAGCATGGCTGCATTCAACATTTTCTTGGAACCTCAAACAAATAAATTATATAAATAAATCGTATTTATATATTCACCGTATTTGCTCCTATATGAATAATTCACCCAAAATCAAATAATAATCTGTCCATATTTAAACGTGCGGGGAGTATTGATGAGATATGACTGATATTAAACCATAAAAGTTAAATACGCCTCTAAATTAAGAACATGATCAAAACTGTGCTGAAAAACCTGTTGGACACAATCTACTACATGCCTTCTGTCATCAGATTGATAGTTTATACTTTTTTTTAGTTCCTTAGTTTCTTTCTAATAATGTTGTGGTTCACGTGTCTTTTTGCTGTGACTGATTTTTATTAAATAAGCATAAAAATAACTTTTTTATTGTTAGTTATATTTCAAGATGAATATTTACTGGACGGAAGCAACTTAGGCTTACTTGATTATCCACACATCATTTTTTAGAAAAATCATGGTAAAATGTGAGTATCAAATATGATACATCAGGCTTGAGTGACAACTGATATTTATATGCATTTGATGTAAATAGTCTGAATAAAATTGAGCATGAGCTCCATATTCTCTTATATTATATGAGCCATACAAGCCAGATGTATCTAATATGATACTCCAAAAAAAGCAAACTTTTTAAATTTGGTTTTTAAAATGGTTCTATTAAAAAAATTTAAAAATAAATTTTTGGGACTATCATTTCATACGCCAAGCTGTTTTCACATAAAGCCACTATGCAACTTCAGAAGACCTAAAATATAGTGCATAAGTCATATAAACCACTTTTTTGGTGCTTTTTTTAGATCTTGACTGCCTCTGGTCACTGTATGCTTTTATTGTCTGAAAATAAGTGCTTAAAATTTGTTCACAATGTATCCGTTACGTTCTACAGAATAAAGTAAGTCCTTTAGGCTAGGAATGATATAAGGATGATTAAATTACAGAAGTTTCATTTTTGGTTGAATTATTCATTAATGCATTGCATAATTGGCCATAAAAAAATTAAAATGGCAAGATCATCAATTTGGGAGTCCTGCTGCGCTGCAATGGTTTGAGAAAATAAAAACATTTTCACAATAGCCATCCATAGCATATTCCAGTCTTAGTTTTGTAGATTTGACCGAATAAAACTGGACGTGAAGTTTAGATTGACTAGGAGATATTGTGCCGTCTAAATCAGTCAAGTTGTTTCACACAAGTATCTACACCTTTCAATCAGAGCCCAAAACCCTTCTTTCTGTCTGTCTAGCTGTAGGCTATAATAATAAATGCTGTTTAGCTACAAACACACACGGTGAAAGGGAAGTGGTCACATGTGCTGATGTCATTCTGCTGATGTCGAGCGCAGTGATGCAGATGAGGAGTGATGCAGCTGAAGCGTCATTCACTCCGTTCCATTCTCGCGCTTTCATCCATCTTTATTATTCTGTTTGTTACTTTTTCTTCCTGGATTCTCTATGGCCTGACCTTACCTCGTTTAATAAAATCCTTGTTCTCATGAATTAAATTAAGTGTCAGAATACCTTTCCAGTCGGCTTTATTGCCGTCCCTCGCTTGAGAGTCTGGGAAAACCGCTGCCATGTCACCACATCTTTATTTGACCGGCCCTTCCCCTGCTAAAGGGCTTGTGGGAGAACAAAGGGAGCGGGGCCCGTGCAGATACACCATCAAGAGGGTGTGGTTTTCACTTCAACTGCTCTATTTCCGAGCATTCGGTGTCCATGTCCGAGTCGAACAGAGAGCGCCCGGTGATGTCGCTGTCCGGTGACGCCGTGTCGTGGTGCGACAGAGCGCTTTCCTGCTCCTGGAAGCTGCCACTGCGTGAGTAGAGACCCAAATCCAGAAGCTGGGAAGGAGAATCCAGCTCCTCGCTCAGTCCGTCGTAGTAAAGGTCGTCGACGTCCACAAACCACTCCGGCCAGAATTTGCGGCGGATTCGCTCACAGTACATGGCCAGGTTGATGAACTCGCCTGCACCGATGAAGCAGCTTCAGTCAGTTCATTTTGATTTATTTATTTAGTCATTTATCAGACGCTTTTATCCAAAGCGACTTACAAATGAGGACAACAGAAGCAATCAATTGTAGTATTAAAACAACTAAAAACAGATCCAAAACTAAAAGCTAAAACTTTATAAATACTACCTATACACATAAAAAAAAATAAAGAGATTAAATAAAAATGACAAATGCATACAACAAAATTTCAAAACTTAACATTTAAATGGAAAACAAAAAATACAGCTAAAAACAATTCAAAATATTAAAGAACAAAATGTATGAGTATAATAATGATTCTAACATAACACTAAGCCAAACACCAAAAAAACAACTACATATGTGTATGTACGTACACATTTATAAATTCTATATATATATATTATTTCATTTCCGTTTAGTTTGTTGAAGTATTAAAATAACTCCAATTAAATAAAACTAAAAACGTAATAAAAGACCTATACAGATATAATAAATTCAGACACAATGTAACTACAATTAAAATAAATAACAAATACAAATAATAGAAATCAAATGACAGTACTTTATCAGTAATCATAAAAAATAACACTGAGCCAAACACACATGCTAAAAAACAACAACTTACTTACACCTAGTTAGAAATGGTTATAAAAACTGGAACAGTTAGTTAGCAGTTAATGCGCTCAAAACATTATACGACAGTATTCCCATACACAAAAAGCATGAGTTCATGACCTCACCTTTGATTAACTGCTCCGGACGTGTCCCTGGGAGAGTCCACATGGCCTGAGCGAGATGACCAAATACAGCAGCATCTACTGTGGAGAGCTTCGGGCCCATTAGATACTTTTTATTGCCTATGGGATAAATTGTATTATTAAATTGAATTATATAAGACAATAGAAAAATATTTTTTATGTTTTTTTATGTGTTTTCTGGTTTGTTGCTATGATGTTCTGGTCTGTAGATATGGCTCAGGTACCTATGGAAGCTTGTTTCTACCACGGACTAAAAAAATAATAAAGGTAATTGCGATTTTGTTTATCTGACAATTATGAATGTTTTTCACATAATTGCAAACTTATATCTTACAGTTCTGGCTTTTTTTCCTCAGAATTGCAAGTGTACATCTTGAAATTTTGACTCTTTTGATCACAGAATTGTGAAAATATGTCTCACAATTGTGACGTTTTCCCTCTAATTTCTAAATTTACTTCTCATCATTTTTTTTCCGCCATGGACTAAAAAAAAATTTAAATGTGACTTTTTTCTAGCAATTATGAGTCTATTTCATCACAATTTTGAGAAGAAAAGTCAGAACTGTGAGATATAAACTCATATAAATGCCAGAATTGTGAGATAAAAACTCAGAATTGAGAGAAATAAGTCAGAATTGTGAGATAAAAAGTTGCAATTACCTTATCTTTTATTCCATGAAGGAACGTTTTCATAGCAATTCACCTGTATGCTCTTTCAGGATTATTCATCACGACATTTATTTGAGAAGTAAAATTACTTCAAGTTTTGTTTTCAGACAAATTTATCAAAATGAATATATAAAGTGGTATAAAATTGTATCAAACTGAGTTTATGCTTAAAACAAGAAAAAAATATTTGTCAGCAGAAAAAGAAAAATAATCTTGTTTTGCCTTAGAATTAAGTTTATATTTATTACCCCACTTGTTTTAAGCACAACCTCACATTTTTCAGAAAACAAGTAATTTTGCATCTCAAGTCAAGTATATCTTGATATAGGAATCTTTACTTATTTGTACTGGAGAATAAGACAAAAAAATACTATGTAAAAAAATTTTTTTTTCCAGTGTGAAAGGAGGATTTAGGCTTACTGAGCACTAGAGGGCAGCACAGATCCATTGCTGCATTATTTTGTTACCCCGGTTTCAAAAAAAAAAGAATGATCTAGATCAGATCCTCAACTCTGGACTTCGAGATCCACTTTCCTGCAGAGATTAGATCCAACCTGGATTAAACACCATCCTGCAACTTTGTAGTAATCCTGCAGACCTGGATGAGCTTGTTCAGGTGTGTTTGATTAGGGTAGGAGCGAAACTCTGCAGGAAAGTGGATCTCGAGGTCCAGAGTTGAGGAACTAGATTAAATATGAAAAATGACTAAAATGCTACAAATCCTGCCAATAAAGCTAAAAAAAACTGTGCCTCAGATGTTCAAAACACACCAAGGAATGTGGCAAGGGTGCGCATGTCTTTCTCCATCAGAGAGTAAACCTCCTCTTTGGAGAAGCGTCCGATCCCGTGGCCGTACATCTCTCTCTTCACAATGCTGCCGGTCACCTGACTCAAGATCCATCTGAGCAGGTCACTCAGCGGCCCGTTTGTGGCTAACATCTCCTGCGTCTCTTCCACATTGTCCACCCACTGACAGTATGCTATCGTCCTAAAGCAGAACGCATCGCATTTAGATTATCAACACATTTTAGTCGTTCAGTAACTTCAACTAGTTCAAGTTGGAATCCACTTATAAAAGTGAATCTAGTCTTTCAACAATATATTGAAGATGTTTATTCAAATATCAGGTTGATTTAGACAAGGGCTGTCCAAACTCGGTCCTGGAGGGCCGATGTCCTGCAGAGTTTAGCTCCAACCCTAATTAAACACACCTGAAGCAGCTAATCAAGCTCTTACTAGGCATAGAAACTTCCAGTCAGGTGTGTTGAGGCAAGTTGGAGCTAAACTCTGCAGGACACCGGCCCTCCAGGACCGAGTTTGGACAGCCCTGATTTAGACCATATGTGAAGAAAAACCAAGCTCATTCTCACCAGTAGAAGTGTTCCTCCACCATTTTGGTGATGGCACGTGAGATGGCTTTCTCCTGAGGACTCAGGCTGGAGTTGAGGTTCACGCCAAGCTTCTCCTCCAGGAAGTCAATGATGAACTCTGTCCCGCACACCTGCTCCTTATTATACGCCATCCATGGCATCTTCCCTTGAGGAGACAGCTTCCCATCGAAATAGTTCTGAGGAGAAAATAGCTTGTACGTTTGAAAAACATCCATCTCTTTTCACAACATAACATCATCATCATATATTTTGATACCTGGTAAGGAAGGTCCGCCATCCGCAGGTATGTTTCTATCTTCAGGCAGAAAGGGGACAGGCTAGGGACTCCAGTCTTGGGCCGAGCAAACTGATGCAGAATGATGGCATCTTCAGAGTCCAACTCCTGTTCCTTCCTACAGGGCAGCAAATATGGAAGTGTATTCGATTAATGGAGATCAAACAGTTCACAAATACACTAAAACATCATAAAATGATCAATTTTGTTTTAAAAATGCACCAGAATCTGTCCAAAATGAGCAAGATACAGCACCATCTACTGTGAAAAGCTTTGGGCCCATTAGATACTAATGGTAGAAATCATATTATTACTTTAGGAGAAATTATATTATCAAATTTAATTAGGTAGGGTAGCTACCTAATGACAAGCAGCTCATGTAGTAAATAGGCAGCCGCGGTGAGCAACGCGCCCCCGGTGATGTAGAGCGTTTTCTTCCACCAGGAGTCGAATCCTAACGCAGACATGATCTCTCCGTACTCCTGCAGCGGGTAGGCGATAATGTACCCATACAACGAGAGATGCTCCTCAGAGCCGCACAAGCCGAGCGAGAGGCTCTTGTTCTGGCCCAGCTCAAGCGCGCAGGAGCGGCTCCAGGCGAAGCCGACGCGCCAGTACATCCTCTCTCTCCTCTATCCGCCCTTCGGCCCGGTGTGGGTTCGACAGAGGAGGCTTCATCGGTGCCGCAGGGTGGAGGTGGTGAGGATGTGGGTGTCAGAGGGTCTAAGGACAAACGGGTGAGGAGCAGCAGCAGGCATGTCGCCTCTTGATGCTGACCGTCCGTCCCCGCGGTGGGGTCGGCATCAATCCGTACAGCTGAGCCAGGGCCCAGGGGCGGGGCTGCTGATGCTGCGAGGGGGCGGGGCGAGCGCGCAGATTCGCCACTCTCATTGGTCAGATCCACTAGTTTGGTAACAAAAAAATTCATAATAGCTCATAATATGAAATCAGTCATTTATAAATATTTCATTCTTTTGTTCCAAGAAACAGCGGATAAAGTAGCTCTGCAACTAAGCCCACAGAACGAAGCATTACTTTGTACTATTTACATCAGTGTTATTTTCATATCATTGAAACCTACTATTATAGTTTTCATTAATATTTTGAATTAAGTTTTATTTTTTACATTTTCGGTTTTAATTTTCATTTTAAAGTTTTAGTAATTTTGTTGCGTTTTGTCGATTTTACTAGTATTAATTTTTTTTGTTTAGTTGATTAAATCAAGTCTAAATAGTTTTAATTAATTGATTTATTTATTAGTTATGGTAGTAAGTAAATTCATGATAATTGGGACAATCAGTCATTTTAAAGAGAAAAAAAGTTTCCCAATTTACCTGAATTCACCCAACATCAAGTTAAACTAAATGAAATTGAGAAATGTTGCATTGGCAACTAGCTGAAGTAAGTTTCACGTAGTTGCCAATGCACCATTAAAATTAAGTTTAAAATATAATGTTAAAATATACAATTCTTTTAATATAAATTATTTAAAACTTTATAAATATATGAAATTATTTTATATAATAATTTAATTATATATAATATATATAATTTTAACACAGGACACTTTTCATTCCAAAAAAAAAAGTAATTTTTGTTTCAACAGCAGCTTTATTCAATAAGGCTTCTGAGCTCCATTATAGACAAACAAATGAGAACACTCCAAGCCCTCTCACCTCTCTTCACAGCTCTCAAATATATATACAGGCAAATAATACATACACTGCATCACGAAGAAGGGCCACATTTATGCAAGATCACTCAATAAAGATGAGGCAACACTCCTGAAGCACAGCTAAACAAAGAACCAAAGTGAGAGACAAAGCCAAAAACTAAAATTCCATTCAAACACAGCCAAACATGTATGTACTGTAAAATCTTTTGAGGTCCTTCAACAATTAGTTGTGTGTCCCTCAAACTAATGATGGAGATGGAAATGATGGGAAGTGAGGGACTTGATAACCACACCTAAGATGCAGATCTACATTTCCAAAACCCTCAAGATATTGGCTTGTCCTCCATTAAACGTGATGGATACTTCAGTGTGCTGCAGCTACAGAGACATCAATTAAAAAAACAAACAAAATGAAAGCAAAAAAAAATGCATTTGGGTTATGGCAAGTACACATATACCATAATCATACAGTAACTTTATAATAAGACAAAAATGATAAAAAACAAAGTCAAGGGCTTTAAATGGAAAGCATATTTACAATGCAGTTTGAAGCATATTGTGATCAACTCAACTATCGGTCACTTGTGCATTCTAACTCACATCCACACGTGTGTCAAATATCCAATCAGGATTTAATTACACAGTACGAGGGTTCAAAAGATCGCCGTCACATAGCCCTGTGGCCAATCAGTTTACAGACAGCCACTTTGTAGAGAGGACTGATCCGTTTCCCTGAGGAATACAAACTGTGATATGGTCAACGAGTTCCCAAAGAGCATCCGCTGAAAGAAGCCTAATGGGACTTTAAGGAAGTCAGGACCATCGATCTGGGAAAACAGCACCCCTCTTCATCAAGCAGGTACCCAATTAGGTGCGTTTGTGATTGCTCTGATTGCTGGAAGAACCCAGAAGAGAGGAAAGAGAGGATGTGTGTGCCAGGAATCGGTTTTCCACACGGTCATAAAACGATGTGCTTGTGAAAAGCAGCATTCAGATGTGCCAGGATGTGCTGTGTTTGCCTCTCTGAATCATTCCACCTCAAGTCCTTCAGCAGGGGCCGCTCTAGGACTGACTGTACGAGCTGTTTTGACTCCCGTTTGAGCTCTGGTCAGTCTCACTGTTGTAAGAAAAGCAAGAAAATACAGGCGCAGAAGTGAAATGAGATGAAAGAGGTCTTTTCCACTTTTCTAAAGCTAAAACTATTCAAATTACCAAACATTTTGGTAATTGCAATAAAGCTGAAATAAAATATAAACATTAGATGAAAAACTTGGAACTTAAACTAAATTTTGAAATTCTGCCTTGGCAACTAACTGAAATAAGCGCAAGTACTAAAAAATAAAATTTCTTTAAACATAAAACAGGCTTTAATAAAGGGCTTTTTTTCTAACAATCAAAAACAATAAAATAAAAATAAACAAATACTGGAAGAAAAACTTAATACAAATACTAAAAATTGTAAAAACTTGAAACTTTAACAAACAAATTTAAAGCTATATAGACACAGTAAAAATAAATAAATCACAAAAGCACATAAAATACTGAAAATATAAACATGAAAACTAATTCAAGATATTAATAAATACTATAAAAGTTTATAAATAATACTAAAATATCACTGGGCTTCATAGCCATGTTAAATGCGGTGCAGAATTCACAAGTGTGAAAGCATACTCAACTTCAAAAACTGTGACATTAACCCTTTAAGACATTTTTAAAAAATCTATAACTGTACTATAATCCTGTAATTGTACTTTTATCCAGGACATTTTCAAGAATTCAAGAGTTGCAAAGACCTTTTGCACTGAATGAGAGTAAAAAATATTAGCCTCTTTTCATGGTTTCTCTTTGCAGTGGTGAGATAAGTAAGCACCCCAGGCTATTTCCATATAAATAAATATAGTGTTGTGTGATTTTGATAACTGAGGTCTGCAGTCTGTCGTACCTGTTAGGAGGGGGTTTGGGTTTGGGCACCTTGTTGAGCACAGCGGCCATTTCCTTCCTATCATCAAAGTTCTTCCACTGGTCATAGAGTTTCAGAATCACCCTGATGATCTCCAGGATCTGTTGAAGAAAAGCTCCAGTGTTAATGTACACAGCAAGACAGAAACATTCATTCATTTTACAGCTGGACGTGTCTTACCTTGTCCATGTCAACAGACAGCTCAGCAAACCACTGCCTGGCATCTTTCTGCTGCACCACACAGGCCACATGCAGGCAGGCTGGAGAAGGAAGGAGACACAATCTGTAACTCTGCCCACTGGTATGTGACATGACCATTTCTTATACAGTTATTCGGATATAAAACTTCCAATTTTCTGCTTCTTTGCAAGCATAAGACCTGCTGGATTAAATGTAGGAAGTTTGTTCTTACCCAGTGCAATCATAAATGGAGGATAAAGCAGACACAGGTCTGTCCTGTAGGTGTCGTTCACTATCCTCCTGCACACATTCACAGGACATTCATGTTCACTCATTCAGCTTATTTTGCAACACGGAAGTAAACTATTTTCTGTGATTGCTGCTATAGGTAAATGACTAGAAGAAAAAAAAAATGCAGTAAACAGTGTAATTTTAGTATCATTGGGATATATAATAGTTTTTATTAATATTTTAGTTATTAGTTATTTTTATATTTGCAGTTTTCATCTTTTAAACTTTCAACTTTTAGTCATTTTGTTGTGCGTTTTTGTCATATTCAGTAGTTTTTGTTTGTTCATATGTCTATAGTTTATTAATTTATATTCAGTTTTAGTTATTTAAATACATCAAGTTAAACTAAATTAAAATGAGAAATGTTGCCTTGGTAACTAGTCAAAATTTAAAAAAAATGTATTTCAGTTATATTTTAGTAAATTTTTTGTTTATTTCAGTTATTTTATTTTATTTCTACAACTATTTCTATAACTATAATAACCCTGCAGTAAATGGTAAAACTATCTGTGCTTCAAACCAATGCATTTATAATAAAGATAATAAATAAATAAAAAATATGATAAGAAATAGAAGTTTGCAATATCAAGCACCATAACATAACTGGAAGACAGGATTGTTAACTAAAACTAAAACTATATAAAAAAAATATTTTTGCTAATTAAAATAAAGCTAAAATAAAATATAAATATTTGATGAAAAACTTTTTTTTTTAATTAAACCAAAACAAAAAAAAAAACATAAATAATAATATTTAAAAGGAAAAAAACTAATAAAAATGGCAAAACACAACAAAATTGCAAAAAAAAAAATAGTAATATTAATAATTTCAAAATAAAATATAAATAGATGAAAAACTTTTTAAAAAAAAAACAAAATGTAAACCAAAACTGAACTAAAACTGAAAGAAAGAAAAACCAAATAATATTTAAAAGGAAAAAAACTAATAAAAATGGCAAAACACAACAAAATTGCAAAAAAAAAAATAGTAATATTAATAATTTCAAAATAAAATATAAATAGATGAAAAACTTTTTAAAAAAAAAACAAAATGTAAACCAAAACTGAACTAAAACTGAAAGAAAGAAAAACCAAATAATATTTAAAAGGAAAAAAACTAATAAAAATGGCAAAACACAACAAAATAAAAAAATAAATAATAACAATAATAATTTAAAACATTAACCAAAAATATAGCAGTACATAAATAATACTAAAATAAGACTGCTGGAAGCAAATGACACCGGACGCCTCACACATTCTTGTTACAAATGGCCGCACCTGCTCTTACGTTAAAAACAAGGTGGATAAAAAAACCGAAGAGCTTTTGGGAGATGCATAGATTCAGAAGCAAGAGGCTTGTATAGGCAAACTTATCAACTTATCTTATTTCAACTTAGACTGTTCTAACAGACTTATAAGGCAAAATGAACAGTGGTTGTTCATTTTTTATGCCGTCTGAAGCCACACACTCCTCACCAAGCCAGCGGCAGCAGCATGTCCTCCTGACCCATATCCTGCACATACTGCAGTAACGGTCTGTAAGGGTGGTACACGATCAGACAGCAGTCCTGAAACAAAACCAAA
This sequence comes from Sinocyclocheilus grahami, assembly GCF_001515645.1. Classification (NCBI taxonomy): domain Eukaryota; kingdom Metazoa; phylum Chordata; class Actinopteri; order Cypriniformes; family Cyprinidae; genus Sinocyclocheilus; species Sinocyclocheilus grahami. Next base: position 1,146,455 of record NW_015505212.1, read on the forward strand.
CCAAACATCCATGAACAGATGGCAAAAACAAACATCTAAACATCCTAAAGAAGAAGAATCGATACCAACCATGAGCTCCAGTAAGTAGAATTCACACTCCAAGATCTAGACACAGAGAGAGAAGCGTGAGTTCACTGCGAAATCATCGCACTAACATGTTATGCACACTAATGATCATCTTTCCCATTACGATGATCCATAAACGTCCGAAGAGCTTTTGGGAGATGCATAGATTCAGAAGCAAGAGGCTTGTATAGGCAAACTTATCAACTTATCTTATTTCAACTTAGACTGTTCTAACAGACTTATAAGGCAAAATGAACAGTGGTTGTTCGTTTTTTATGCCGTCTGAAGCCACACACTCCTCACCAAGCCAGCGGCAGCAGCATGTCCTCCTGACCCATATCCTGCACATACTGCAGTAACGGTCTGTAAGGGTGGTACACGATCAGACAGCAGTCCTGAAACAAATCCAAACCAAACATCCATGAACAGATGGCAAAAACAAACATCTAAACATCCTAAAGAAGAAGAATCGATACCAACCATGAGCTCCAGTAAGTAGAATTCACACTCCAAGATCTAGACACAGAGAGAGAAGCGTGAGTTCACTGCGAAATCATCGCACTAACATGTTATGCACACTAATGATCATCTTTCCCATTACGATGATCCATAAACGTTCCACCAGACCTCCGAGATGTTTCCCTTGCAGCACCTGACCAGAGGCATCCCCAACAAATAACACTGTTTGTAATCATACCGCACTTATCAACAGCCCGAGACACGAGCTGCCAACAGTCATTTATCACCATAATGAGACTTTCCTATGAAGCCTGAGGAATGTCACTCCTGATTGGGTGTCAGAAACTTGGTGACTGCATCATCACACACACACAATCTCAGCCTCTCGGCCAGCGTTTCCATCATATGAATCTGACAGTTACAAGAACTTTTTATCTAGATCTCTAGTGACGCTGTCAGATTTCCAAAATCAGAAACTCTTCTCAGTAAGAGACCAACAAGGCCATCTGGTACAACTCACACTCGCCTACATGCCAGATCAGTGTCTCGTACGTTTTCTGCTGTAGCAAAGCACAGAAGTTTGACTCACGTGGTTCATTCTGAAGGGAAACTCCTTTGGAAAGGCATAAGAGAACCTCGTTTTCACTGTTATAAATAGAGAAAGATATATTTATTCCATATTAGTATGAAAACTTGAGTAAGACAAATCAGCATGCTTATCGCGATCTGGGATTCCCAAGAGAGATTTGGTGATTATGTCTAAAAAGTTGAATTTTATGGTTAAGGTTTTAATGAAGTTGCTGAGTTAAACTTTCAGGGTTTCTGCAGGTTTTATGTAGATACAGTTAAAGCTTTTTAAAGACCTTTTTAAGACCAAGAAAAGAAAATGTAAGGAATAAACTGAAGCAACACGTCAATATGTTCTCTAAATGTAAATGTCTAGAGAGCACACGATGAGTTGCAACACATTTTTTATTCATTTATATATGGAAATAACATTTACTGCTCCTTCTGATCACACTGCAAAAAAGTTATGTTCTTCATCAGTAGTATTTTGTCTTGTTTTCCAGTCCAAATGCCTAAAGATACTTAAATCGTTTAGCTGAGAAGCAGAGTGACAGAAGACCTGGAAGATCTTGTTTACAGTAAAATTGATCAAAATGAAGTAAGTTTATTATTGAAGGTTTGAAACCAGAACATCTTCCAAGGGGCTCAGAAAAACTGACTTCATTTAGAGCGAAAACTACATTGACAGTTCTGGTTTTAAGCATAAGCTCACATCATTTTGTTGAATTTTTCATTTTAGATTTGCATCTCAAATAAATGCATTTTGATTTAAGAATGTTTAGACCAGGGGTGTCCAAACTCGGTCCTGGAGGGCCGGTGTCCTGAAGAGTTTAGCTCCAACCCCAAGTAAACACACCTGAACCAGCTAATCAAGCTCTTACTAGGCATACTAGAAACTTAAAGGCAGGTGCGTTGAGGCAAGTTGGAGCTAAACTCTGCAGGACACCGGCCCTCCAGGACCGAGTTTGGGCATCCCTGGTTTAGACATTTGTACTGAAAAACAAAAATACTAAGGAAGACAATCGTTTTTTTTTTTCCCAGTGCATGCAACATTTATTAGCATGACCTTATGATTTTAAAATTGTACTGAAAAACAAAAATACTAAGGAAGACAATCGTTTTTTTTTTTTCCCAGTGCATGCAACATTTATTAGCATGACCTTATGATTTTAAAATGTTCTGCTCTTCATTTGTGGAAGGGTGAATTAAGACTTGTTGAGACCCCCTGAAACCCTGTACTTTATATTAAACTCTGAATATCATAGGCACAAGTTGTACAATTCAGCTTTAGGGAACTCAAAAATGCATTTCTGTAGTAATATATGATCCTGTCTGACGAGTTTGTAAAATATAAATCACTTACACACAGACGTTGCTGCTGAAATAAGGCGTGTGTTCGAAACAACACCAAATTCCTGTTAAGGACAGAATTTTATTACATTAAAATTCAAATGCATGCATCTTTCAGCAGAAATTCCCATATCGAGACTGTGTTTACCTCTACTTTAGAGGCCAGAAACACACATGTGGGGGCCATCAGCACAGGGTCTATGCTCTTCAGAGAGTACCTGAAAACAAGCCAAGAGCTTTCTTTTACTTTCATGTAAGTGTACTTGAAAAAAGCACTGACAATAAATGTAGCACCCTCACTTGGAGAACACAAGAGCCATCAATCTTGTGGCTGTAACCAAGGAAACGACCTGCTCACCTGGCGTAGAAACGCTTAAAGTAGACGGTTGCCGTGGCGATGACCTGCTGCCTGAGTTTCAAGTGTTCCCCTAAGGCTTGAATCACTGCCACGAGATGACAAATTATTTAAAGTGTTTCAAGACAAGGTTTATTCCTTTAGTCTTTGAACGAACATTTCCTTAAAAACCCATCTTAAATAAAATACAAAGCAGCTGAATTACACCTGATGATTTGCATTAATTCAGAACAGGCCCATATTCATATTTATAAACAGTTTATCTCCATACCATTGGCAAAAAATATCTGTAGCTTCCAATATTCCTCCTCTGTGAGGAACTTGAGATCTTTCTGTCTCTCCTTCATCAGATCCTGTTTGTCCAGAACCCACTGCAGACTGATAAGAACAAACATCAACACTTTCAATTCAGAAATCATAAAAGAATAACTTATAAATCAACACAGCAGCATCACGCTGTATATTTAATATACTCCTAATGTCTAATATTTCCAAACTTCATACAAGCATCAAAACAAAATTAGACTAATTGAACATCTTAAAATCACTTCAAATGATCTAATGCCGTGAATAACACACATTTATACTAATTATTCATGAATTTAATTTCTCTATGGTTTCTTCAGTCCAGAGCCACTAAGTTAGCCAGCCGGCTAAAGCTAATAATCCAGATATTTATACTATTCCGAAAATAAAAGACATTTATTCTAGTATCTATTCTTTATCATGGTATTAACCAAGCTTTGGTAAAAAGTTAGCTATAATCAGGCAAATCCATGAATCAGTACGTTTTTATTTCTCTCACAGCTTCGCAGCAACAGCAACACCTCTAGAAAATCCTTTAATGCCCTCGCTTTATGTCACAAAACACGTCTCTACTTACTAATGTGAGCTCTGCCAGAAGTTCCCTGCCATCTTGAGGTGTTTGAGGTAGAAAATAAGCCTTAATGTGATCTTAAATTGTGTTCAAATGAAACGATACTCTGAATTAATCAGACGAGGAGCGCGACATAAAAAACACTCCGTGGAATTTAAATGTGCACATGAAAACGGTCCGGGCGGAAGCAAATCCACACATTAGTTCCGGACAGATTCCTGTTTTTTATTATATTATAATTTATATAATATAATTAATATCATATCATATCATATTATTTCTTATAATATAATTGTAGATAATATTATAGTACTGTTGTTTTATTATTATATATAAATATATACTGTATAATGAAAATGGGAAAGATCATAATCAACTTTAAATGATAAATAGAATATAATACAATGATATATAATTTAATATAAAGAGTCATATAATATAATTATTGTAAATAATATAAACTGTGTTATTAGTATTATTATTATTTAACTATTTAAATGTAACAAATAATATTTTCAGTGTTCAGACAGTTTCAGTGCAGAGAATTTCATCAGTGTAAGGCTCACTCTCAGGCTTGCCGTCTCCATTAGGAAAGCTCACTCGTCTATTTTTACCGTGGTAAAGCTCTTCGCGGTGGCCCGTCAGATAGTTGAGCGGAGGGTCGACATTCCTCGCCCGGACAGCAGCTATAAAGCTCCATCATCAATGAGTGCGGACACAACGCATCTTTGGAGACGCGCGAGGAACCACCAGCTTCACCATGAGTCAAAGCCCAGAAAGGATGTCTTCGTACCGCCGTCACTTCGAGGGTGTCCTGACCTCCTCTTCCACGCTTCAGGTCCGGGTCTCCAGCCCCTCTCCCACCCGTGGAGCCGCGCGCCACCGCTCCGCCAGTTACACCCGCAGCGGCACCATGGGACGCGGGGCGCTCTCCGGGTCCCGCAAATCACGCATGACCAGGTATGCCATTATCATAGCATCGCTTATTTTAGTTCAGCTGTAACATTTCTTATTTTTGTTTACTTTAGGACCAAGTAGGCTACTAAAATAACAAAAACTAAAAACTATGCAGACATTAAAAAAAGTAATAAAAACAACAAATTGTAAATATAATATCAAAATATACAAAATGCAATCATATAATATAATATTAGTGCTGTCAAGCGATTAATCGCATACAAAATAAAAATTTTTGTTTGCGTAATATATGTGAGTGTTCGGTGTAGCTATATTTATTATGTATATATAAAGACATACATACAGTATATTATATTTTGAAAATATTTACATGTATTTACATGTCTATTTTTATATTCATAAAATCTATATTATGAATAAATAAATGTAATATATAAACATAACATATTTTTCCTGAAATATATACATGAATGTGTGTGTACTTATATATACATAATAAATAAACACAGCACACATACATATATCATGCAAACAAAAACTTTTATTTTGGATGCGATTAATCGCGATTAATCGTTTGACAGCACTAAATATAATATAATATAATATAATATTACCGTTAAAACATTTTCATTATTTTAAATAACATAAACAATAATTTTAATAAAATAAAATAAAATAGATATTTCAGCTAGTTGCCGGGGTAACAATTCTCATTTCTGTTTAGTTACAGTTGAAGTACTAAAACAACAAAAACCAAATAAACTAACACTAAAAACTAAAAGTTAGTTTAAATGGTTAAACTAACTATATAGACTTCTTTCTTTTTTTAAAGGTAAGAAAAATTACAAAAACACAACAAATTTACTAAAACTTTGACTAAACACACAAGACAGAAAATGTAAAAAATAAAATCTAATTCAAAATATTAATAAAAATATTATAGTATATCAATGATACTAAAAGATCACTGGCTGTAATAGGCTATAATATAACAATAACATATAATATAATATCATTAATAATAATAATTGTATTCCATTATTACTATATTTGAGCATTTAATTGGTCGAATAGCTTGTATTTTGTATTATTATTAAAAAATATATTTTTTAAAATTGACAATAGTAAACATTGTAAATGTATTGGTTTGTGTCCTTCTTCAGCAGTGTGAGTATGGGAACGCTGTGTCTGGGCATGGGTTTGGGGGTTGCTGGGGGCGCAGTGGACCTGGACACTGCAGCCGCTGAGAACCAGGCTTTCCTCAGCACACGCACCAGTGAGAGAAAGGAGATGGTCGTCCTCAATGACCGTCTGGCTGTATATATCGAGAAGGTAAGGCACTTCTCCATCTTCTCCTTTTGCTTTCCCACTTTGAAGACCAGCCTGTGAGTTTGAGTGTGGTTGTTCCAGGTACGCTCTCTGGAGCAGAGCAACAAGCTGCTGGAGGCAGAAATTGAGGGCATCAAGAGCCACCATGTGAAGCCGTCCGGTCTGCGACTGCTCTATGAGGACCAGCTGAGGGAGCTGAGGAGGATTGCTGACCAAATGAAAGTCCAGCGGGTGAGGGATGACCACAGGCCAATAATGACTTACTTACACATTTAGACCATAACTCACTCATTTCTAGCAAGTATGTGCTTTCGAAGCTTACCTGTGCTTTCGTAGGACCTGGCGGTAGCAGCAAAGGATGCCATGGCAGGTCAGCTGGAAATGCTGAAGGTGAAATACGAGGAGGCTGTGGAGGCCAGGAAAAAGGCAGAGCTTGAAATTGAAACCTTCAGACCGGTAAGGTCCAACTTAATACACAAAGTGTAACATCACTTGGTTTTACATAATGACTGGGGTTCAAACTCTCTCTGTCTACTAGGATGTGGACGCAGCCACATCCGCCCGAATTGCCTTGGAAAAACGATTGGAAAACCTGGAAGTGGAGCTTGAGTTCCTGCAGAGGATTCACAAAAAGGTGCAGGCCATTTAAATATAAAATTATCTAATATTATCTAATTATATACTGTATATATCATCATATTATTATGAATAATATAATATTATAAATATCATCTGTATCCACTGTAAAAAATTCTACAAGTCATGGCAACATATGTTTTTCCATTACTTTAACTTATCAAAATAATTTAACCACTTTCAACTTCATTTTTTAAGTTGTACAAGGTTCATTGATAATTCAGTGTGCGGACTGTAAAATTTAGTTGTTAAATGTGCTAGAAATATAATCAATGTTAAAAAAAGATATTGTCAAAGAATATTCTCAAATAGCTATGTGATTTTATTGTTAATCACTGGGTATTTCATTGCATTAATATGGTAAATAATTGAATTCATATTCTGACAACTGTGTTCTGTATGTCAGGAAATCGAGGAGCTGATGGCTCAGATTTATGGATCTGTGGCTAAAGTAGATGTGGCCTTCTCTTTGCCCGATCTGGCATCCGCCCTCAAACAGATCCAGGCTCAATATGACAGTATCGCTGCCCAAAACCTGCAGGTATTATAAACCTCAATATCCCTTAGACTGAACTGTTTTGCTCACAAATGCTCATGTTTTTCCCGACCGGTGTTCACTAGGAGATGGACGCTTGGTATAAAGCAAAGTTTCAAGATCTAAACAAAGCTACATCACGGCATGTGGACACAGCAAGGAGCATCAGAGAGGAAATCACAGCTTACAAGAGAGAGGTGTGGGAAATCCTGTCCTGTGCCTCGTTTAATAAAAGCACCAAACTGTACCGCCTTATACATTTAATGCATATGTGTTTTTAGATTCAGAATAAACAGAGAGAACTGGACGCCCTTAAGAACAGGAATGAAGCACTGCTGCTCCAGATCCAGGAAGCACAGGAGAGACACAAGAAAGAGGAGGAGGAGCTACAGGTAAAGCCACGCCCCCTTCAATGTAAAGAGAACATGTCACAATGGCTACATCCAAAATCACATATTAAGTAGGTACTTAATTAAGTAGTAATTACTTGACGGCTGTTAAAAAATACATTCTATATAATATAAATGTAATCTGCACCTACCAGCATAGTTTCGTTGTTACACTTGTATTCACAAATCCTCTCCTGTGGACTCATGGGATAGTAAAGTGTCCATCATATGTGCACTTCAGAATTTAGATGGACGTAGTAGCTTGCTACCCTTTGCCTACTGTTTTATAAATACTGTAAACACTTTTCACCTACTATAGTATAGGGAAGTATGCAATTTCGAATGCAGCCAGTCATTTTCTAGGGCAGAATATCATTGAGACCCAGGGTGGGAACTTTTTTGTATTGGGCCATCAAGCAACTTCCCAGAAAGCAACCTCATAGCAACATGTTACAACCATTCACGAGCGAGCGACACTCGATTTGATTTGAAGATGTCACTCAATCATGCGTCATAGATCCGTATCGAGACACTAAAGGAGGAACTGAAGTCTATTAAAGGGAAGATTGGGCTGCTGCTGAGAGAATATCAGGATCTGCTCAACATTAAGATGTCGCTGGAGATTGAAATCACCACATACAGGTACTGCAGTGCTGCCATCACACCACATCACCTTGAACGAGTAATACATTGTATCTCGCAATTTTGAATTTCTTTGAGATGTAAACGGGTCAAAGACGTTAAGAGGTCCACATCAAAAGAAATTGACAAAAGTGATTATATGTCCATAGAAAGCACATTAAATGTAAGTAAAGTGTCTACTTTTAAGGTTTCAAATAAGTTTTTGGAGAACAAAATGTTACAATTTGGTTGAAATAATGTTATATTGTCATTCAGTGTAACACAATATTTATGTAAAAATTCAAACAACATGCTTATTCTGACTTGTACATATTAAAATATATAAAAGAATAATGGAGCATATTACATTTTATTGTGTTTTAAATGAGTAAAAATGATTACTTACAAATGGGCAAAACCTAGGATAGTGGCAACATTTTAAAAACGTAAAATTATAACTAATTCGTATTTGGGGTGAAAGTAATTGGTCTTTTAATATGTCATAAATTGATTTTTGGTGTAAATATGCCTGACAAGAATGTTACACTGAATTACATTTTATAAATCAGGGGAAAATGTATGATATTTATTTTTTGCTCGGAAAAACAAAAACAAAATTGCAATTAAATTAAACAGAAAACTTTTTTGTGGACACAGCAAGGAGCATCAGAGAGGAAATCACAGCTTACAAGAGAGAGGTGTGGGAAATCCTGTCCTGTGCCTCGTTTAATAAAAGCACCAAACTGTACCGCCTTATACATTTAATGCATATGTGTTTTTAGATTCAGAATAAACAGAGAGAACTGGACGCCCTTAAGAACAGGAATGAAGCACTGCTGCTCCAGATCCAGGAAGCACAGGAGAGACACAAGAAAGAGGAGGAGGAGCTACAGGTAAAGCCACGCCCCCTTCAATGTAAAGAGAACATGTCACAATGGCTACATCCAAAATCACATATTAAGTAGGTACTTAATTAAGTAGTAATTACTTGACGGCTGTTAAAAAATACATTCTATATAATATAAATGTAATCTGCACCTACCAGCATAGTTTCGTTGTTACACTTGTATTCACAAATCCTCTCCTGTGGACTCATGGGATAGTAAAGTGTCCATCATATGTGCACTTCAGAATTTAGATGGACGTAGTAGCTTGCTACCCTTTGCCTACTGTTTTATAAATACTGTAAACACTTTTCACCTACTATAGTATAGGGAAGTATGCAATTTCGAATGCAGCCAGTCATTTTCTAGGGCAGAATATCATTGAGACCCAGGGTGGGAACTTTTTTGTATTGGGCCATCAAGCAACTTCCCAGAAAGCAACCTCATAGCAACATGTTACAACCATTCACGAGCGAGCGACACTCGATTTGATTTGAAGATGTCACTCAATCATGCGTCATAGATCCGTATCGAGACACTAAAGGAGGAACTGAAGTCTATTAAAGGGAAGATTGGGCTGCTGCTGAGAGAATATCAGGATCTGCTCAACATTAAGATGTCGCTGGAGATTGAAATCACCACATACAGGTACTGCAGTGCTGCCATCACACCACATCACCTTGAACGAGTAATACATTGTATCTCGCAATTTTGAATTTCTTTGAGATGTAAACGGGTCAAAGACGTTAAGAGGTCCACATCAAAAGAAATTGACAAAAGTGATTATATGTCCATAGAAAGCACATTAAATGTAAGTAAAGTGTCTACTTTTAAGGTTTCAAATAAGTTTTTGGAGAACAAAATGTTACAATTTGGTTGAAATAATGTTATATTGTCATTCAGTGTAACACAATATTTATGTAAAAATTCAAACAACATGCTTATTCTGACTTGTACATATTAAAATATATAAAAGAATAATGGAGCATATTACATTTTATTGTGTTTTAAATGAGTAAAAATGATTACTTACAAATGGGCAAAACCTAGGATAGTGGCAACATTTTAAAAACGTAAAATTATAACTAATTCGTATTTGGGGTGAAAGTAATTGGTCTTTTAATATGTCATAAATTGATTTTTGGTGTAAATATGCCTGACAAGAATGTTACACTGAATTACATTTTATAAATCAGGGGAAACGAATGACATTTTAGTGTGTAAATCAGGGGAAAATGTGTGATATTTATTTTTTGCTCGGAAAAACAAAAACAAAATTGCAATTAAATTAAACAGAAAACTTTTTGAATTTTTTGAGGAACAACAACAACAATTTATAGCAGTATTGCACTTATTGTTTTATGCTTAAACCCCTTTTCGTCTTTGACCCAAACACAGAATTGCGAGAAATAATCTCAGAATTCCAAGATATAAACTCTCAATTCTAAGAAAAAAAGTCAGAATTGTGACTTTTATCTTGCAATTCTCAGTTTACATCTCGCAATTCTGTTTTTTTTCCACCATGGAATAAAAAAATAAAAAAGATAATTGCAACTTTTTATCTTACAATTCTGACTTTTCGCACTGAATTGCGAGTTTATATCTTGCAGTTCTGACATTTTGATCTCACAATTCTGTTTTTTTCCAACATGGAAAGGAACAACAACAACAATTTATAGCAGTATTACACTTATTGTTTTTATGCTTAAACCCCTTTTCGTCTTTGACCCAAACACAGAATTGCGAGAAATAATCTCAGAATTCCAAGATATAAACTCTCAATTCTATGAAAAAAAGTCAGAATTGTGACTTTTATCTTGCAATTCTCAGTTTACATCTCGCAATTCTGTTTTTTTTCCACCATGGAATAAAAAAATAAAAAAGATAATTGCAACTTTTTATCTTACAATTCTGACTTTTCGCACTGAATTGCGAGTTTATATCTTGCAGTTCTGACATTTTGATCTCACAATTCTGTTTTTTTCCAACATGGAATCAAAAAATAAAAAAGATAACTGGGACTTTTTATCTCATAATTCTGACTTTTCTTCTCAGAACTGCAAGTTAATATCTCGTAATTCTGACTTTTTATTCCCTCAGAAGTCTGAGTTTACATCTCACAATTCTTATTTTTTTTGCCATTAAATAAAAAAGGTAATTACAACAATTTACCTCACAATTCTGACTTTTTTTTTTAATCTCACTGACAAGTTTATATCTCACAATTCTCAAAATTCTGAAAAAAAAGAAAAAAGTTTGAATTGTGAAATAAGTCACAATTCCCTTTTTTATTCTGTGGCAGAAATGGGATTCCATAATATGGTGATTAAAAATGGTGTACCATATACACATAGTTTAAAATTCTTGGCAACTACCCATATCTAACCCATTTTGATTTGCCTGTGGTTTTGCAGGAAGCTGATAGAAGGAGAAGACAGTCGCTTGTCCAGTATGGTGAGCGGTCTGTCTCTCATGAGCCTGAGTGCAGGAATGGTCAGCAGCGTTTCTGGGGCGGCAGCAGCACGCAGTCATGCGATCAGTGGAGCGGTGAGCTCAGCCGCTTCAGAGAAGATGCTCTCCAGCAGCACAATAGTCGACCATAACCATCACGAGTCTGTGGAGGAGTTCACTCACGAGCAGGCTGTGGAGATGACGGAGAGGAAGACCATCCTCATTAGGTACAAGTACACTGTTCTACCACAATCTTACAAAACAACTTCATACTTTTTTCAAGTTATTATATTATAAAATGCACTTGGATGTTTCTTGATGCCAATTCCCATCTCTCTTTGGTTGCAGAACAGTTAAGACAGATGAGGACATGTTTCAAAGGGACACACAAGAACGCACCATCACTATCTCTGGCGCCGCAGATGAGAACGATTGAATTAGTCATGAGATTGCATTCCAAACCTCCATCTCAAAGTTTATTCATTTAGAGTTGTTGTTGCTCAGATCTCACATTCCGTTATCAAAACCGGTGATGAACCAAATGTCACAAAAAGTCTCTCATCCTTTGCTACCTACTTTGTGCTTCGACTAAACTGCTGTAACTGCGTTGAACTATGTGTCATCTGATTCTTCAAAACAAATAAAGTTTGATTGCATAGCAGCAGTGCCTGAAGTTGTTTTAATGGAGTTTTTCTGTGTCTGAAGTGCATATATGGCACACTCAGAGAAGCAATGCTTTTATAGAGCTAGAAAATTAGAGATTTGTTTTATTACAGGAAGAAAGAAGAAAACACCAGAATGATGGGATAAAATATTTATTCGATTTTCTAAGAACCCAGGTAGCATATTTATAGCAACAACAAAAAAACGGGTATAAAATCCCATAATGCTACATACAATCCAGTATGCTTTACATTAGGTTTAATTCACCTCTATTTTATTTAATAAGGCTTTTATTAGAGAGCTGCGCAATTTTGATTGCACATTCACTGCTATTCAAAAGTTTGGGGTTATTCGTTTTGGGTTTTTTAGAGAAATTAATACATTTACTCAGTAAGGATGCATTAAATTGATCAAATGTTACAGAAATACTTTTTACATGCTGTTAATTTTAACTTTCTATTCATAAAAACCTGGAAAAGAAATATTAATCAGCACAACTGTTTTCAGCATTGATAATAATCAGAAATGTTTCTTGAGCAGCAAACCAGCATATTAGAATGATTTCTGAAGGATCATGTGACACTAAGACTGGAGTAATGATGCTGAAAATACAGCTTTACCATCACAGGAATAAATTACATTTTAAAATAGATTAATTTAATTATACTAATATTTCACAATATTACAGTTTCTACTGTATTTTTACTGTAGCCTTGCTGAGCAGAAGAGACTTCTTTCAAAAACACTGCAATATCTTACCAACCCTAAACTACTGAATATTTTCTTCTATTATCAAAATGGTAGGTAAAATAAAATAATAAACAAATTCTATGATGAAATGAGTGTAAACATAAGTTCACATAGATCATGGTTTAACATTCCCTCATAATCATACACTTCCATTTATAAAGATTGTTGGTCCTTCATACAGTACAAAGAGTAAACTATTAACATTTGTCATCTCCCAAAACATTTGTTTGCGCCACAAAAACTAGTTTACTGTACATTTACAGTATTTATACATTTCACTGGATGGACTCTGACTGTCTGCATGAATGTTTAATTAGTGTAGAGGTTTTGGCTCGTCTCCGATTCCTCCGGCAAGACGATACACAGCCAGGCTGACCTCATGAGCCAGACTATCAGCACTTTCCTGCACATAAACACAGAAAAATTGCAATTACAATCAAATACATTGCAATAATTAAGAGAAAATTATCATAATGACCATGTGCACCTGTGTGTCAGCCTCAGCATAGACCCTGACTACATCTTCAGTTCCAGACGGTCTAACGAAGGACCGAGCGCTTTTGTATTTCTTGACAAGCGAGTCGATGGTGTCCTGCAGCCCCTCTGGACTCACGGCCCTCCTCTCTGCGTCTGTCGTATCTATGACACGCCGGTCTGACACCTGCAGAGTGCAACAGTTAAATCTACACAGTTACACTCATAAACCTCCCAAACACACACACACACACACAAGCACACACACCGTGACTTTAAGTTGGCGGTTGGGTAGGTCTGTGTAAATAGCATCCCAGTCTTGCGCAGACATCCCTCTGATAGCCAACACTGCTTCAATCACTAGCATATCTGAGATCGCGTCTCCCACCGTCTGCAGAAGAGAGAAAGGGAGTTAAGCATCGAAAAAGACACTTAAAATAGTTTTAGTAAAGCGTCGGGTGATCCAGTTTAATGGTGTTTGAGTTTGTCTATACCTGGTTGATCAGATTGATCGTGCTCTCCAGGAGTTTCACCGCTCGTTTTCTCTCATCGTTTGAGTTCGGGTCTTTCACCAGATCCTGAATCTGTTTCTGTGCTGCTTTGCTGAATAAAACCTGCAGCATACCAGCAAAAAATCACTGGTTAAAACTAACAAAGCTCAAAAATCACAGATCTTAAATTTTAACATGATGGAAATGCTAAATTGTGCGGTTTCAAATGAATACAAGTTTAAAAGTATTTAACCTTTATTAAAATGAGAAACAGTTTGCACCGTCATGGAAAACTGAAGTACAGTTAAAACATTTTAATAACAACAGCATGACATCATATCATAGTCCTAATATTCTCTGCAGGGTCAAAATAATTCACAATTCAAAATGTAAATTGTGAAATATAAACTGTAAAATTCACAATTAAATATGTGACTCTGGACCACTTAAGGTCTTAAGTGTAAATTTTTCCAAATTGAGATTTATACATCATTTGAAAGTTGAATAAATAAGCTTTCCATTGATGTATGGTTTGTTAGGATAGGACAATATTTGGACGAGATACAACTATTTGAAAATCTGGAATCTGAGGATGCAAATGCAAAAAAATCGAAATATTGAGGAAAATTGCCTTTAAAGTTGTCCAAATGAAGTTCTTAGCAATGCATATTACGAATCAAAAATAAAGTTTTGATATATTTACGATAGGAAATTTACAAAATATCTTCATGGAACATGATCTTTACTTAATATGCTAATGATTTTTGGCATAAAAGAACATTTTGACCCATACAATGTATTTTTGGCTATTGCTACAAATATACCCCAGCGACCTAAGACTGGTTTTGTGCTCCAGGGTCACATATGTAAAATTGTAAAATAATTTAAAATGTAACATTTTTAAATGTAAATTCGAAATGTAAAAAGTTAAATCCAAAATAGAACATTTGAAATATAAATGTAAAATGTAAAGTTCTAAATTCAAAACAGCCATTTTTGAATTTTCAAATCAAAACCTCTCAACCAACTTGTGTACTTTTAGTCAACGACCCAGGATTCTGCCTTCGTAAAATGGCATTATTTTGCAGTGAACTCACAGTTCCATGTCCATTTGCCTCAAAATACACTCCAATATCATATTCCTGCGCTGCATGATGAAGGTGCTTAACACCTGTTTTCGTACAGCATACCGTGACCTGTGGAGAAGTCAAAGGTTACATCTCATAAACAGCGAGTTTAAGCATGAATTGGAACATACTATAGTAACAGGAGATATTTTTAGAGCATCACCTTCATGACATCCTCCAAATAGCGAGTTGAGCTGCCATTAGCATATGCTGTCTGAACAACAGCAATCTGTAAGTTCAACCCTGCCTGAACACACACACACAGACGAAATTAATGTGCAAGTTCATATTTGGATGTGGTCATTTCATTTGAGCGTGTAGAACCTGTGTGAGCAGCTCTTTGAGGTACGTGCTGATGAGAGTAGCGATCTTGTCTCCGTCCAGCAGATGGAAGCAGCCTTTAGAGTCGGTGTAATAGTAAACAATGCGATCGGCATCACCATCGAATGAGCAGCAGCGCTCACCGACTCCCATATTCATACCTGGAGTGAAAAAGCGAGGGTTTTCTCCGATAATTCGGTATGAAAGAATGATATGCACTACCGGTCAAAAGTTTGGAATAATTATTATTAAGTCTGATATGCTCACCAAGGCTGCATGTATTTAATCAAAATGCATAAAACACAGAAATATTGTTAAATATTATGAGAATTTAAAATAACAGTTTTCTGTTTTAATATATTTAAAAGTCTAATTTATTCCTGTGATCAAAGCAGAATTTTCAGCATTATTACTCCAGTCTTCAGTGTCACATGATCCTTCAGAAATCATTATAATATGCTGATTTGCTGCTCAAGAAACAATTTTTATATATTTTTTCCTGCTTAAGGTTTTGTGGAAACTGTGGTACACTACCATTCAAAACTCTGGCATAGGTTGCTGTAATTCAGCAATGTAGCATTTAATTGGTCAAAAGTGACAGTAAATATATTTATAATTTTGCAACAATGTACATTTCAAATAAATGCTGTAACACATATTTACATATATTAAGAAGCAAAAACTTTTTCAACACTGATAATAAGAACTATTATTAATAATTGAGCACCAAAAACAACTGATAATAACTAATCAGCATATCTGAAGGATCGATGAGATTGACGGCTGGAGTAATGATGCTGAAAAATGATATTTAAGAAATAATATTTATCATTTTTATGAAATAATATATTTATATTTAAAAAAAGATATTAAAACTTTTTTTAACTGAAATAATATTTCAAAATGTAACAGTTTCGACTGTATTCAGCATCAAATAAATGAAGCCTTGGTGAGCATAACGTTCAAAAACATTAAAAATCATAATTATTCTGCACTTTTGACCTGTAGTGTAGTGTTTCTCTCATTATATCATAAAAGAAACTCTTAGTTACTACAAACACAAATATTACGCCATCTTCTACTCATATGAAAGGATTTTTTCCCTGCTGGGATGCAGTTTTCTCATGAGACGTCCCTCAAGGAGTTCAGACAGACCTTGAGGCGCGTTCTGCTGCACTTTGACGTAATCTGCTCCACACATGTGGTTGAGTTTCCCACTACTGCCGTCATTCGAAAGCACCACCTGCATTTCAGAGCGAAGAAACGGCTCCATTTCTCTCATCTTCAATGCGCCGATGCCGTTGGCTCCATCCACCAGAAGCCTCTTCTGATCGTCGGTGCGGTTTAAGGCCTTTGGAATACAAGCAGGGAAGCAATTAATGCTAGAAAAATAATAAGCATCATTAATGTTTTTTTTTTGGTCGCTCTTACATTCTGAGTGAGCTGAAGGAAAGCCTGTGAGAGTTTTTGGTAGTAGCCCTCAATAGTGGGACTGCCGTAGCAGCCGTGCGTGTTGCAACAGCACACCATATAATGCAGCTGGGGAGTGGTGACCAGACCATAGTCTTAAAGAGAAACACACACCCATCAATCAACAGAGCAATTCATCAACCTTTGTACTGTCATATCTGTGGGCAAACCAACTGTACTTATACTCTGAAATATAATGCAAATGCAAGACAACTTTAAATGAGCTTTCAAGCAAAGTAATTCAAGTCAATAAATTAAGAGCACACCATGAGTTTTGCCGCCCAAACTGGAAACGCCATCCAATACAGCCTGAGAGAGACTAGCACTGCTTGGTCTGAAGAAAATAAACAACGAGAAATAAAACACTACACTTAGCCTAAATAATGTATTTTATACATTACACATTCAACTTATTTACTATAGATGAGTGCAATAGGGAATGTAAATCAAGCCTACTATTATGAATCATCCAACATATTATTTATCAAATGCTTTAAAATTTGGTGGCTGTTGTGTTTTTTGTTCTTTTTTTCTTGTTGTGGAATAAAATTATATTTTTCTTGTTTATAAAGCAATTGTATGCACCTCATAAACCATCTACATGCTTTGTAATAAAGAGATGGATAATAAAAAATTAAGTAAAAAAAAAAAAAAGGGTGATCTGGTTGATCTCAAAACTGCACAGATAATGTATGAAGCACATAGTAAACTGCTTTTCACATGCATTCACAGCTGTTTAAAATAGTTTGAAAAACTAATTGCAAGGACAAATATAAAATATTGTTGTATATCTAAAGTGGTGAAACTGTGACAATAAATTTTAAAATATGTAGCTCACTTTGCAATTTTTAAAACTTTTTTTACATAAGATGATAAACGGATATAAAACTCAAAAACAGTATATATGATAGTTGAAACAATTGTATTCATGTATGAAACGTGTAACTTTTAGTTACATCTAAAAGTTTTCTTAATTGTTTTTTGTATAACTTTCTGTATAATTTTGTATAAATCTAGTAGTGAAAATGACACTTATTAGAATTATAATGAAAAGGGTATGCATAATAAACTAAGGCTTCAGCTTGCACCTTTTTCAGTTAATATGTAAAACTATGTAAATATACTTTTTGGTGTATGAAATGAATCCTGATTATGATAACAGTAAGTATGATTATTTTCGGCTACACTATCACTTTTTCTGACTGTGAAACCTCTGTTGGCCGTTTTCTGACTTGATCTACTGGCTTGGCCACTATGAAGTCTACAGGTTTGGTAGCTTCTCTCTGTATGTACTTAAGCTTTCAATTTTGACATTTGTTAACCTTCCCACTGTGTAAACAGAAGCCAGGCTACCTGGTGTCTTTGCCGACGTAGACGCTTGCAGGCTCGCTCATGTTAATGTCCTCTTTCTCGATGATGTCCTTCAGTTCTTTGAGAAGAGAGTCCTGCTCGGCGTTGGCGAGCTGTGTGGCGTATCCCTCCCACAACGCTGTCACCATCTCCCCCATGGGGTCAATTAGCTTCACCCCATTGTCCTCCTGAAAATAATGGAAACATCGCAGGAGCGTCCTTTGAAAGTGAAAAAAGCACCACTATTCTATTGTTATGACCGTAAATGTGGATTCTCTGAGCGTTTCTCACCTCTGGGTTATGAGAGGCGGTCACCATGACTCCAATGGTGGATTTCGTTTTTTTGGACCTCAAAGTTGCCAACAGCCCCATGCGGAACATGATGTGATCCAGATGTTTGGCATGAGTGCGGAATCCAGCTGTGCCATACTGCAACGTCAGGCCCTCCGGCTTCGGATGCAGCTTGGACTTTTGAGAGACTTCCTTAAACTGAGCCATCTCTGAAAACAAACACAAAAACAACTTCAATCACCCAGCTCGGTGCATTTATTAAATCATATTCTTTACAACTTTCATAACAGGATCACCCACAACGATTACCATAAAAACACTGCATTGTTTCATGTATAAGCATTGCTGAACCTGAACTATAAACATGATAAGTGTTAAAAACCCAAAGCAGTTTGTGGTGCACATATACACCAGATGAAAAATCAAAGCAATGATCATTCAATTCATAAATCAATCAATTCCTAAATAAACTGCAGTGAATAATTTGCCTGTCCCAAATCATTTATCCAAGCTTGATTTGGAAAACAATTAAGCATCTGAACAATAAAACATGCAAACTAACAGACAGTAACTACATATACTAAAAGATGTAAATATAATCATAACATTTAAAGAGTTGCTAAAATGAAAATATTTTTAAAATAATAACTTCATTCAATCTGAATTGAATGAATGAATCTGCTAATCGCACAACCGCACACATTATCCGGACTTGCGAACGAAAGCAGAACATATGCAAACTATTTATTATATATCTGCCATTAAGTAATTTTAATATGAAGACAGCTGATGAAGTTTATACTCACTCTGCTCGTTCTGCAACTGAAGCGCGTGAGCTGCACTTCCTACTTCCCTGATTACGTGGCTGCAGTGACGCAGCTCGCCACGCCCTCTCTGCTGACGTACGCGTGAACTTGACGCATATTTTAATCATTCATATTTTCATATTATGATTGTTTATTTGTTTTTGTACTTGCTGCGAGTTGTATATGTTTGTACAAATCTTTGTATAATTTTCGCATAATAAAAAAAAATAATAATAAAAATAATCATTCATATTTCGTTTGACCCACGGAGTCTTGCAGTGTGTGCCAACTCAGAATTGTCATTGCTATTCCTAAAATATTATATATAACATCTATAAAATCTATAAAAATATATTATTATATTAAATATAATTTTTAAATATATAAAAATATATACAATTATTTAGCAAGGATATTATTTCTTAATATATATTTCATGAAAAATAATCATAACGTTGTAAAGTCTCTTTATTAATTTTAATAAATTTAGTTGAAGACTCTTTATTTCAACAAACTCATTTACATCAGATTTTAATTAATTAACTAATTAATTAAAAGTTTTTAACGTCAAGAACATTTTCTCTAACTTGTAGTGATGACTAAACCACTCTAAAAAATGCTGGGTTGTTTCGACCCAACTTTGGGTCAAATATGGACTGACCCAACTTTTGGTTTCAAAATGTAATGTAAAAATGTAACCCATATGGGCGCGGCCATTTGTAAATTATATGGGTCTGGCTTCCGGTCTCATCTGCGTCCACTCCGTCCAGCAATATTTAGCTGAGCAAAACAGTTCGTTTTGCTGCTTGATATTGAAAGTTGGTGTGTCTTACCATATTATTTCAATGTATTATCATAATTATGAACACACTGGTTTGTAGTGCAAACAGTTTTACCGTTTACTGCACGTTGTTATTCTCCTCGTTATTTCCCTATAGCGGCTAATGAACCGGAAGTCTCACCCATAGGCTTACTTCCGCATTGAAGAAAAAGGTGGATACAATACAATACAATTGTATTTATATAGCACAGTTTAAAAACAACCGGAATTGACCAAAGTGCTTTACAACACTATACCAACAATAGGCAAATTGCAAAATTACACATTAAATATACACTCTAAAAAATGCTGGGCTAAATACAACCCAGTGCTGGGTAAAATAGGGACAAACCCAGCAATTGGGTTGTTTTGACCCAGAGGTTGGGTTACTACCCAGAAGGTTGGGTTAAACATTTAACCCAACCGCTGGGTCAAAACAACCCAATTGCTGGGTTTGTCCCTATTTTACCCAGCACTGGGTTGTATTTAACCCAGCATTTTTTAGAGTGTACACAGAATATACACAAGCTGTAAAATGTGTGGCATTCCTGAGAACAAAGTCAAAGACAATTTGTCATGGGATGTCGAACGCCAACGAAAATAAATAGGTCTTTAGAGTGGATTTAAAAACAGACAAGGTTGGGTTGGATTTAGTCCATATTTGACACTGGTTTTACTGGCCTCATGGGCCATTCATTTTATTCTATACGTGATATGTTGAGGCAGTATCCTCGATACTGTCACGTAAATCACTCAATAAAAAAATCACCCATATAGATGTAACTCTTCATCAGTCTGCAAAATAAATCAATTGACATTCACAAATGGGCACTGACACTGAAAAGAAAAGAACATGATATATACATTAAACTGAAGTAGTTAACAGTGCTGTGGTCTCTTACAGGGTGGCTGTATCACTAAACTGGAGCAGTTTCTGGCAGATCACTTGCTCATTATTGGTGCTGTGGGAATAGGCGTGGCCTGTCTACAGGTAAGCCCCGCCCTCCTCAGGTGTACTGTGCAATTAAAGGGATAGTTCACACAAAAAAATGTATTTACATTTATTTACTCACCATCGTGTTGTTCTAAAAACATGTTAACTTATTTTTTATGTGGAACACAAAAAGAGAAATCATCTCTTTCTTATACATGAGTCTTATACATGAGTCTTATACATGAGTGTAGAAGACTACCACAACTGTCAAGCTCCACAAAGGGCATATATATATATATATTTAATATATTTAATATGAATGTCTCTTATATTCACCAAGGCTGCATTTATTTGATTAAAAATACAGTAAAAACAGTAATATTGTGAAATATAATTACAACTTAAAATAACTTGTCACTTCATGAGCATTTGACAGTTTCATTGGAGTAAAACTATCTTCATATCATTTACATAGACCTACAGAAACAAGTTCCTCGTGGCTACTTTTTCAGCCCTAGATGTTCTTTTTTGGTTTGTTTGGCTTCATTATCAGCTGTGTAAACATGTTCAGAAACATGTTGCTGCAGATGTTGTAACTTTTTTTCCATTTGACAACTGAGGAATGGCTTCTCAAATGCCCCTGCACTATTTATGCCTGTCAGTGTCAATTGTTAACAAACTTCATGCTTTTCATGGTGCATGAAAAACACAATAGGGGCCCTTCATGAGTCAAAAGAGACTTTAACACACATGTCTGACAAAATGAAGCAGACAGCCAGACACAGAACAAGAAGAGAGAGAAAGTCGGTGGCCCCTGGCCAATAACAGTTTACTGTTAAGCTCCCTCTCAGTGAGGACTGACCCCTCACACACACAAACTAACACTCTGTAGCATGTGCTGAGAGAGCTTTCAGTAATCTGAGTGGTAGACTTAACAAAAATGCTCTTGGATTCTTATGCATTCTCTGTAGTCATTTTCTGTTTGTTTTTATGTTCATGTTGAAGAAAAGTGAACTTTGCAGCTGCTGCAACAAGAAGAGGAGGTCCTCATGGTAGATTCCTGTGTCCCGCTGTGCGCACTGTACCTACACACACACACGCAGCACAATGGCACATGGCTTTCCCCGTCTAAAAGGCTTTCATTACTGGTGTTGATTAATCTGTGGAAGACTGCTGGCTTTGTTTCTGGCCTGAGCTCTGAGCTGGATGGTGAGTTTCCAGGGTTACTCTGCATGAAAGGAGGTGCAAAACAAGCAGCATAAAGAGAAAAGTTTACTGGTCTCACTACTTACTACTTCTGACTGGTGAGTAGAAAAAAATGATTGATGGGTCTTATATTTTTCTTAAATGAAGATTTGCACTTGTGTTTGAAATAATTACTATGTTTACCAAAGGTGATTTAATAATGTCTTTATGAGTAAAAAAAAAAGGGTTCTTTATTGGCATCTGCGGTTCCATGAACAACCTTTAACATTCATGAAAATTTTCCATTTCAAAGCTCGCACGAATATATATAGTATAAGACCGTTTTACTAACATTCCCATTAGTTATGAAAACAATACTTCAGAATATTTGAAACATCCAGATTTTAAATGTTTTAAAAATGTTTTTTTTTTTGGTTTTGTGAACGTCATCATCATTTGCAAACATAATGTTACGTTTGGATGTTCTGAACAGTAGTAAAATGTAAAAAGCATTAGACAAACATCAGACTAAAACTTTTCAGAAATTAAGTTCCATGAACAATGTATAAATTGTTATACTAATGTTTTGAGAAAAATACCAGACAACACACTTTAAAAATTAAGGTTCTTTATTGGCATCAATGGCTCCATGAAGAACCTTTAACATCCATGGAAGCTTTTCATTGGACAAAAGGTTATTTTTAGTGAAAAGGGATCATTTGATAATTAAATGACCTTCACACTAAGAAAAATATGATTCATTTAAGAACTGTTTACTGAAAGGTTCTTTGTGGATCCCAAAATGTTTTTTCTACTACGGCAACACTGCAAAAACCCACTTTTGGAAACTTTATTATTAAGAGTGAAATCTGAATGGATGTTTTATTGATGTAACTGGAAGATCATTTGTTAAAACGTTCTGAGAATGTTCCCTGTTAGCTGTTAAAAGGTTCTTTATAGCTGGAAAGTGTTCTTTAGATTTTAAATTTTTTATTTATGCTAACAAAAAAGTGGTTCTTTTAAGAACTGTTCACTGAAAGGTTCTTTGTGGAACCAAAAATGGTTCTTCTATGGCATTGCCACAAAAAGCCTCCTTCAGGACCTTTATTTTTTCACATTATACACTGTAAAAAAAAATCCGTAACATTTACGGTAAAAAAACGGCAGCTGTGGTTGCCGGAATTTTACCGTAAAAAATACGGTAGCAACATTTTAGGTTTTACGGTTTTAACTTAAATTACAGTTAAATACCGTAATTTCATTAACTGATATAATGTTAATATACCAACCTATTGAAGTACTGACATCTGTTTTGTACCTTTGTAATACACTGATAACCCCAAATGCAGGTGGTGATGAGAAAGTCACATGATGAACCAAAGCCCATCACAAGCAGCTTTTAAATAATAACATATATAGAAGGTGCACAGTGTCATTCACACAAACAATTTTTTTCTATTTCAGGGAAAACCGAAAATTTCCAGAATGCCTTTGACTCAGATTCTTTTTCTCTGACCAAACTTCCTTTGGCCTTTTATTCAGGTCTTTACGCATATGGCGGCTGGTGGGTATTAGCAGTATCAAATATATTGAAATCCAAAGTAAGGGATTTCAAAAACAATGTAAAAGTGTTTGTTTTTGCTTACAGGTTTTATTTGAATTTCATAACGGAAGAGGTAATTAACCCAAACAGGTATTTTGAACTTCCTGCTTTGCCAAATTGTTAGCTCGACCGTATGTTTTAATCGTTTTAAAAGTGATATAAAGGCACTTAGATTAATTTCTCATATATTCTTGTTAGAACCATCCCATTGGCTGTCATTTTCTCCATGGTGACTGTTACCGTGTGTTACGTGCTGGTCAATGTGGCTTACTACACCATGATGACCGCAAATGAGTTACTGATGTCAGATGCCGTGGCAGTGGTTAGTAGTGCTGGACTTTGGAGATGCTATTACAGGCTTTAGTTTGGAGAGTAAAGGTCATGACTGTATTGTACTTAATGCATTGCAGACATTTGCAAGTCGGGCTCTGCAGGGTGTAGCTCCAGCAATACCAGTATTAGTTGCTCTTTCTTGTCTTGGAGCTCTTAATGGAGGATTTTTTGGTTCACCCAGGTAAGGATATCATAAACGTAGAGGCAAAAGAAGTTTTGTATCTAAATTAATGTTTTATCTTTGTGGTAGTCTTTGACTTTGACTGGTTAAAAGTTAAGAGACGTTCAACCAAAAATGAACATTTGCTAAAAATTTACTCGCACTCAGGTCATCCAAGATGTAGAGTTTGTTTCCTCATCTGAACAGATTTGGAGAAATGTGGCATTACATCTCTTGCTCACCAATGGATGCTCTGCAGTGAATGGGTGCCGTCAGAATGGGAGTCCAAACAGCTGATAAAAACATCACAATAATCCACAAGTAATCCACACAACAGGGCCTTTTAACTTCAAACTGTCTTCTCGCTAAGTATGAGTCATCTATCCATAATATTACTTACTCCAGTGAAAAAGTCATCTCGTCAGAATCAGGAGAAAAATATGCACAGACCAAGCACCGTTTATAAGCAAAAACAGTCAAAAACAAATATGTTGATGTGAGAGGACAACAGTTTTTTCACCTTTTCACAGGAGGAGGAGTTATTTTGGACGATGGACTAGTATTTTGTCCAGAAGTGACTGGACAGTTTCACTTTAAACAGTCTTGATTTATTTCTTACAAACATGCAGCTTTTCACTTCACAAGACGTTAATTGATGGACTGGAGTGGTGTGGATTACTTGTGGATTATTGTGATGTTTTTATAAGATGTTTGGACTCTCATTCTGACGGCACCCATTCACTGCAGAGGATCCATTGGTGAGCAAGTGATGTGATGCTACATTTCTCCAAATCTGTTCTGATGAAGAAACAAACTCATCTACATGTTGGATGGCCTGAGGGTAAGTTTTCAGCAAATATAAATTTTTCCGGTCAACTTTTCCTTTAAGATTGTAGAAAGATCCAATGATTGACCTCTACTTCTTCTTGTGCAGATTATTTAAGCCTACATCTGCAGATATTCCTGGAAGTGGCTCAGCAGGAAGTTCAGACCTACTAATGGAACTTCACCAAACACCAGCTGAATTCATGCCAACTAACAGGCCTGAGTGTCAAAGGGCATCAGTTACATTTTAGTGGTGCTTGCTGCTATTACTATTGCCCCTAACTACCCTAGCAACCACATAGTGACATTCTCGCAGTGCAAGCATCACTTATATTTTCATCTAGTTCATATTCAAATGAAAGACAAGACTACATATGCCCTGGGAAGTCATGCTGTTGATAGTTCACCCAAAAATCAATCCTAATTTACTCACCATCATGTCATTCCGCAAATTAATAATTAAAAAATTATAAGTAAATATCTCTTCCATAGCAAAATAGTTACACGTAATGGTTGTGTGCTGTACTGCATTTGAAATTATGCCATAAAAACATATATATATTACAGTAATGAGAATCACCACAGAGAAAAAAATTAGGTTTAATTTTTCTATAATATAACTTTTCTTTTTCTTTTAATGAAATATGACCTGGACCACTTTTTGTGAGATTCACTCATATAAACGGGTAGGTTTTACCTTAGGGGCAATCCGGACCCGCTTGCTCGCACTGCTGGAGCTGGGAGTGGAAGAGCTCTGAGCGTGTGGAGGAGTGGCGAGAGTCGCGGGACTGGAGGAGGGCAGGAAGAGTGACTGACCCAGAGGAAGCTGGATGGGAATCAGGTATGAGTCAGTCCGAGGCAGAAGCGGCTTCATCTTCCTCTCTGAGAGCGAGCAAAGACAAACGACTGTCAGGAAACAAACTCATCATGCACTCATTCATGCCTCTCATCCAGCCCAACACTCACCTGTGGCGGGTATGGCTTTCTTCAGCTCCGGAGGACCTCTCTTCTGTTGCTACGGAGAGAGAGAAAAAAAAAAAGAGACTTTCTTTACTTTTACACAAAATGTGACATTCAAAATAACTGCAGTCTCAATACTGTCTGCCTTTTCGATGACTCTTAGATGATTAAAAGAACAAAACAAGCGTTGATCTCGAGCTGAACGTGCTTCCATCTGTCTGACTGTCCCTGAAATAAAGTAACTGATTCCTGGAGAAGTAGAGAGGCTGGTCCTGTTGATCTGCCATGAGAGGATGAATTAGTAGGAAAAGGGGTCTTACTTGATTGAAACCAACTTGTGTGATCTGAGGGCAAGTGGGGGTCACTGGGTCAACCAAAGGCTGTGGGATGAGCCAGGAAATGAGAGATGACCACATTTGAAGCATAAAATGAACACAGTAGCACAGTAAGTGACTACCACATAATGAAGCGAGTGTGTGATCTGTATTAAGACTAAAATGAGGTATACACACCTTGTAGACCTGGTCCAAAGTGAGACAGCGGTTTGCTTCCGGTCGAATCGTCCAATAGGAGATCTTGCCATCGGGAGACGTCTCCCGGACGAACATGTCATGCAGTGAGAGGTTATGACGTATGGAATTCTAACAAATAAAAATAAAACAAATCACACTCAGAAATCTTACAAGAGAGGTAAATTGAAACTATACGGGCTTTATACACTACTGTACCTTCCATCCGGGTTTGGCAACATTTCTGAAGAACGGAAAGTGGTCTTCGATCCAATTGTAAATTTCTTTCAGGGTCATGTGTCGGTTCTTCTTGCTGTTGATAGCAAACTGGATCATAGCCATGTAGGAATATGGTGGTCTCTCAGACAGAGGGTCCTTCTCCTTTTCTGGAGCTTTGGACTGCTTAAAAGGAAACAAACAAACAATTTTAAAGAATTAAATTTCAAAAAGCAAAACATAGAAGAAACATACAAAAAAGGATGTTTTAATCAACCAATTTGTAAAGCTGCAATTAAACGGACACAGTGACAAATATTTTCTTCCGTATTGCGGCATAAATCCTAGCGTAAAAAGAATGTAGGGCAGAGACTCGGCTCTATTCATCAGTTGTTGATATGTAGGTGTGACACTCAAAAATAAGGAATTTAAGCGGACTAAATGATGAGAAGTCTTGTATACACCACCAGTCTGTCGTTTCCACCAGAAGATCCAGTTACAGTGGGTACGGAAAGTATTCAGACCCCCTTAAATTTTGATTAAATATTACAGGTGACACTTTACAATAAGGTTCAATTAGTTCATGTATTAACTAACATGAAGAAACAATGAGCAATACATTTATTCATCTTTGTTAATGTTAGTTAATGAAAATACAGTCGTTCATTTTTAGTTCATGTTAATTCACAGTGCATTAACTAATGTTAACAAGCACAACTTTAGATTTTAATAATGCATTAGTAGATGTTGAAATTAACAATAAGTTAAAAAAAATAGCTGTAGAAGTGTTGATCATTCTTATTTCATGTTAACTAAAGTAGTTAACTAATGAGCCTTATTGTAAAGTGTTAACTTATTACAAAACATTTTTTGAAACATGCACAAATGTATTATTCACAAAAAGATCTATAACAGAATGCTCAAATATTTTAATACAAAAGACCAAAAATCAAACTGGATAGAGGGCCATGGGCCAAAAGTAAATGTTGCATTATATTGCATTAAAATGTATTCAATTAAAAAACCTTTAACCAAAATTTAAATATTTGAATTTTTTTTAATGATTTTCAATCAATTTTGCGTATATTGTTTTGACCATTCCAAAGCAAAAAAAAAAAAGTTACAACTAAAATATAAATTAGAAATAAAGACACGCTTTAAAGGGGTCATATGATGCGATTTCAAGTTTTCCTTTCTCTTTGAAGTGTTACAAGCTCTTGGTGCATAAAGAAGATCTGTAAAGTTGCAAAGACGAAAGTCTCAAATCCAAAGAGATATTCTTTATAAAAGTTAAGTCAGCCACACCTACCTAAAACGGCTTGTTCTAACACGCCCCCACATATCTATGTCACTATGTGGAAATATTAGCATAATGCCGCCCAAATGTGCACGCAAAGAAATAAGGCGTGGTTTCAGGAACAGCAGTCATGTTGATGCAGCATGTCAGGGAGACGCTGTGTTTCTAAGCGAAAGCGCTTTATTTGGCCCTCCGGGAAGTAGACGCAATTAGGAATCATTGGTTAAGATTTATTTACAACAGAACAGCACAACCCAGATATTCGAATTTGTGCAACGCATTTTATGGACGACAGTTTTTTGAACCTACAAGAGTAAAAAGCTGGCTGTGCACAAAGGCTATTTCTAATTTTTTTTAAAAAAAGGTCAATTCCGACTTTGCTATGACAATCTGGCGCTTCTGAATCAGCGACTGTACGTATGTTTTGTTACTAGTTTAAGTATTTGCTAATGGCTGTTCAAATGCGGAGTTTTGCGCAGCGCAGAGTAACGCGTCGTGTGTGTGTGTGTGTGTGTGTGAGGGGAACAGGGTCACATCACAGGAGAGTGAACTGCCTGTCAGAAATCATAGCACGTCAGCTGTTTTAACCGCGGCTTGTGTACTGCATCATCACTGTGTCTGTCACGCGACTCTGTTGCCCTCTCGGGCTTGAACTGATGGTAAAACTAACAACATTATTAACTGTCTTGATATTTACTTTGAAAGCTGAAGCTCGCGATTATGCTAAGGGGCGTTACATTTCCGACGCGTGCTTGCAGTGTTCGGCCAATCACAATGCACTGGGTCAGCTGGCCAATCAGAGCAGACTGCGCTTGTCGGAAGGAGGGACTTTGTAGAAAACAAAGCGTTTGAGAGAGGCGGGGCATAGAGGACCTACAATAATGTACAGTATTCGAAAAATAATGTGTTTTTTGAACATTAAAGCATGTCAACATATTCTGTTACATCAAATACACAAAATAATGATCTTTAAAATAGCATCATATGACTTTGACTTTAAGGGTGCCTTTAATGTTGTGTACCTGATGACAGTCACTTGGATTGTCCTCCTTGGTGCATTTTTGGTTTGACTCTGATCCAAGCCCATCAGAGCTCATTTTTCCCAGCCACTGGATGTTTGTCAGACTGTCATCAAGCGGGAAGCACTCCGTCTCCTTTTTCACTGATATCATAACAAAGAACATTTCAGAAAACTAATTTTTCAGAACATCCACACGCTTTTAAGCCACGTCCCTCACCTTTCTCAAGTTCATCCCTAGGTTTTGTAGATAAACACCCGAGGGCTTTTTCCTCCTCCAAACTGGTGCTGCCACTGAGCAGGATGAACTTGTTTCGGCCCTGAGGGCCGCACTCCTTCCCTTTGGCCGTCAGGGCGCTGATGACGCTCTGCAGATCGGCTGCTTTCGGGATCACCACCACCTGAGTGTCCGGTATGGTGGGGTGGTCCATCATCCGGATGCCATCAGGGAAGCAGCGGGCGGTGGACGGGGTCAGGGTGGTCTTGCGGAGCGGCCCATCTGCCTCATCGCCCCCTGCATCAGATTCACTCTTCTGAAACGGCAGCTTCCTCCTCTTCAGGATGATGGGTCTCCTCGGGCTCTCTCTCATCGTTTGCTCAAAGCAAAAAGGCCTGCCTGAGGACTGTCTACAACACATAAAGCACATAATATGTCATGTTTACAACTAACTTCAAAGTTTTCCTTCATAAATACAGCACAAATGGGAATTATTCAGCTACTAGAAACGGGGCGCTTCTCAACAGCTGCGCAAATGAGGATTCATACAAACAATAAAACAACATACAATCTTGAATCAAAAGCTGATATGTGTCAAAATAAATGTGTGCATATAAAATACACATTCAAAAAATATCATATATATATATTAGAAGATCTTGGCCAAATGTACCGATAAGAAGGTCTGTTGATAAACGACTTTTTTGTCTAACGTCTCTTGAATGACGATGTTAGTTCTAGAATATAATACCGTTAGAAAAAGATTACTTTCAATCTGGCGTACTTCTTGTTATTATTGTTGTTTTTATTGTTTGACAGATCATTCATATTTTTCATAAACAAAAGACTTGATGCAATGCAGGTTTGTAAAATATTTGTGTAGAAAAAAAATAAATAAAGTGATTTTATTTTATTACAATGATCTCTCATCGCGCTGACCGTCGTTTTAAAACACATTAGAGCTTGTTGTCGTCTTAATGTTTAGGCGAATCTAATTAAAGCACTAAATTATTAAAGTATAAACGATCTTCCTTTATTATCTGACATGCGGCCTAGTGACTCGTCTAGCGTTACCCAACTTACTAAATTCATTCAAAATAAAACACACATCAAAATAATACGAAGCGGATCAAACCTTCATCTCATGGCAGCCGTGCAGACGGTGGTTTATTGGAGTTAATCTGGCAGTGCTGAGTGATCAAATGTATTCTGATGGGGGTAAAGGAAAAACTCGGGTCCCGGGACTCTTGTGCACATTTGGTGAGATTTTGAATTTTGGCGCAGAGCGGGACAGCGCTGTCACGTGATCGCGTCTAGCCCAATGGAGGATACACATGGGCGGAGCCAGAGCCTCTGGGCGGAGCCATCGCGCGGACAGTGTTGCAGTTCTCTATGGTACAGTAAGACTGTGTAAAGGTTCCTTTAGGGGGCGGCTCCGAAATACAAATTCTGCATTCTGAAAAGCGGAAACCTTCTACATTTCTTCAACAGAAATTATTCTAATATAAAATATGAATATTCTGTCTCAGTCATTTACATACGAGTGTGACTGGTGCGTTTTAGAAATGTAACACTGTTTATGTGCTGCTTCAGCAGCGGTCTGTTTTCAATTTTACACCTGAATAGGAACACTGATGAAAAATAATAATATTGAAACTTTAAACATGCGATGAATAATTAAAAAGAATAATTAGTATTTGGAGCCATCCTACCTGACCAATCAAAACAACGTCCGGGCCACCAAGCCCCGCCTCTTGTGATAATCGACTGTTAGGCTAACTAATCAGTTTGTGTTTCTCTGGGAGGAACTGGAGTGTGTGAACCGAGGATGAACCTCAGTCAGACGGTTTATCAGTGTCTTTGTCGAATTTACATTTTACAAAAAATACAATGCGATTGAGAAGAAATACAAAGCGATGCGTGAGTATCAGCTAAGGGTTTCACTGCATGCCATGTGTATTATCCACGTGCGAACTTTCTCCATAGTACTGCTAGCATCTGTTACTAAGGGACATTGCATAAAACATGATAACATGTCAATGAGATTAGATAAGACGTTTTGCATGAGTATTACGTGTTTTGGGACTTATAAATGTGTTAGTAGTCAGTATCTGTCTTAGAGAATTAAACGTTTATTCCTGCGTGCCACTGACAGATCAGTAGTAGTAGTAGTACTTCTCTGCCTCATGGCATCTTGTTTTCCTTCCTTGCAGCATATCATGCCTTCTAATGCCCCGCAATTCACATAAGAAGAGGCTGCTGAACCCGCACAAGTCTCAGCTGTTGTTCGTGGGGGCGCCCATTAATGGACCAAAGCATGAGTATGGACCACAACTACAGAGTGCCATTCATCCCAAGTCATTTATATCAGAGAAACAACTGCAAAGTGGTGCACCATGTACCTCTTGGGTATGTGCATGCTTTGCAATCCTTACTTATATGTTATGTGTGAAGACATTTTATAAACTGATATATTGTCTGTTTGTAGGTGTCTCCGCAGTTTAATTCGCTCGAAAACACAACGGTTAGTCAACGTTGCCGAGGGAGGAGAAATAACCAGATGCCTACGAGAATCTCAGATAAGGCACCGGATTTTGGAGCAAATGGCTGCAAATATATTCCCTTGTCCTTTGAGGCAACCACAGCAGGTTCGCAGCACCAGCGTGAAAACTTTAGTAGTTCTCGGACAAAGAATGACAGGCTTGTTTCTTCGGACGGCCATAGCAAGCAGCTTCGAGAAACTCCAAGAAGAACTCGCTTTCCTCGAAAAGGGGTGGAGAGGAGGATGGCTACACGTGTTATATCCACCTCCAGGCGTTCAGAAGTTTCAAAGAACCTTCAGTTCCATAAAAATGGAAATAGAACACCTAAGGATTCTGTTCACACACCGAACACAAGCTTATTAGTTCCCGAACCCCCAAATGTTGAGACGCCAGAAATGCCACATTGTTCCAGCACGTCTCCATCCAATCTTCAACATCTCCTCTTCCCTCCAAACCAAGCAAAAACTCCTCTGCGCACTGAGAACACAAATGTCCCGGTGAAGGACACACCTGAGAAAGACTATGGACTGAGGGTAACATGGAGACGGAGGAAAGGACTGATGAAATTGTTGATTGACAGAGGTCAGCTTCTTCCAGCAGATGCTGGAGTTGCCAGTGATTGGACTTAAACCATAAATTAACAGATACAGCAATAATTTGATTAGTTTTGTAGCCTTTTCTGTTCAATACGGATTTGATAAGATTTGGGAAATTGTGATCACTTACAACCGAGAAAATTTAATATATGAACACTTCAGGAGAGAGGAATTAAAGATGTCATTTTGATGTCCCCAGCCTTACTTAATGGAATCACCTTTGCATTCTGTAGGACATCAATAAATTATGTACTTAAATGTAAAATACACACATCTGTTGAATATGCCTTTATTCACAAGATTTTATTTAATAAATTTGTTTTTAACCAAAAGGAGGTTTGTGTACGTTTGTCTGCAAGAAAAGTTAAATATTTTTATATTTTATAGTATTTTGAGAAAGTCTAAAATTAATCAAATATGGAAAATATAAAACACATATAAGATATCAGTTAAAATATGAACTTAGAAATACAAGAATTTTGATTTAAAATATTTTGGTCTCTACTTAATTCCCATATTTTTTACAGAATATATATTCTATGTATATTATATATATTCACATACAGGTGCATCTCAATAAATTAGAATGTCGTGGCGGCTGTAATGCACTGAAAGCTCAATAGCAGTCCGTTATGAGGAGCAGTTCATCCGTGTCTTTGGCGGGCGGTCGTGGTTCGGGCTCGGTTTGGCTCAGCAGCCCATCCGCGTGTCCGTTAACAGCTCCGGTGGACGCTGCCGTTGAATATTTAATGGTAAAGAAAGACTTTCAAGCTGCGCTGGATATGTGCGAGAAAGGACTTGAGAGTTTAGGCTCTTTTGCAGAGCAGGAGGACAGCTGGTGAGTTTATGTAAAATATCTCATAATGAAATTATAAGTTATGTATTTACAGTTATCTCCAATCTCGTGCTAAATCTTTCCTTACAGCTTCAAGTATGCTGAACTGAAAGCAGCTTTGACTATAGTGGGGATTCAGGCAATGGCTGAGCTCAATCAGTGGCCTGGAGTTCTGTCATGGGTTTTGCAGCAGTATGGAGAAACAGAGAAAATTCCTTTCAAGATTATCCAAATGTGGTAAGAAGAATCTGCTTTAATCTCACAAATTACATTAAATAGCCTTTGAATGTGGGTGAAGTACCGCTACCTCGCTCCTAATGCTATATAAACTGTTTCACAGCATTCTGCTCTGTGAAAGTGGTGGTGATGAAAGTGCTGTGATGGAGGCAGTCTGTGATTGGCTGCAATGCTCTGGTAACATGAGCACTGTGGCAGAGCTGTATCTCCTCCACATTCTGGTGCCGATGGGTCTCACGGCTGAAGCTCTGGAGATGCTGGAGACTGATGTGTGTCGGGTGGCATTCACTGAAGAACAGAGACAAGCCGCTCGGAGTTTGGTAGACATTCAGAATGAGAAAAATGCAACATCGTCCACTACAAATCCTGAATCTGTAGCTGTGGCGCCAACAACTAATGCTTCAAAACAAGGTGACTTTCTTTTAATAATGTGCTTTAAGTAAAAAATTGCAATGTAATTTGATTCAAGCTATATCATTGATGAGGAAGTCATTTTATTGTAGAATAGATGGTGGATGCAGTGATGTGTTTTTGTGATTGACAGATAAACTGACTCGGCGGCTGACTTCCATAATGAGGTTGTTATGCCGAGGTCTCTCAGTAGCCAGTGTGAGAATCAGATCCATCTCTGTGCGCAAAGTTTTTCTGGCTTTAATATTGCTGTATCTTCTTGTCCGTATTGACCCGGGTAAGAGCTCCGCTGGCCATTTTTATGCAGTGCATCCTAAATAATTACTTTGAGAATGATTGACTGACTATTTCTCCGCTCTCAGCTCTGCCCTCAGCTTTCCCGTGGCTGCTCCGCCTGCATGGACTCCTTCAGCAGACGTGGAACACCATGTTTGGACCTTATTACAGAGCCAACACCCGGAGTTAGAGTTTTAATGGTGTTATCCTGGAACAAACTGTGAAACAATGTTGCCATCCCAAATTTATAATACTTAATACATCCTGTGTTTGCCATGAGCATCACTTATTGGTGCACTTACTTACATTATAGATAAATAAATCATTGAATTATATCAAACTACTGATAACCTATTTAAAATGGATGGTATCCTGGAGAGAAATATTTCATGCAGATCAAATGTAATTTTATTATATAATAAAATGTGTAAATATGTTTTTGAATGTATGAGTTCATGTGGATCTGGGCTTGTGCTGCAGACACAGTATGTAACTTATATTAACAACTGTTTATTGTACTTCACATTGAATGGTCATGGTTAAGACTTGTACTAAGTTTTATTAATATGTACTTTTCAAATGCACTTTTATTAAATTATTAAGAATATACAGACTAAAAGGTCAGAGGTTTATACCAGGGTTATTAACTAATATTAAATCCGTTAAAAAAAACTTTATTTCAGCTTTATTTCTCATTTTTAATGTGAATACTAAAATGAATAAATATAGACATATTTAAAAAAAAAAATTTTTTTTTTAATTAAAATCTTATTTTTAAATTTCTATTTTTTTTTTTAGATTTTCCAAATCTAATTCTAACAAAACCCATAATAGTATATTAATGATAGTAAAATAACACTGGTTTAAATACATTATAAACAGTCCGTATATAAAATGTGTTATTAGAGTTTCCTGATATTTCTGTTTATTAAAAAAAAAAGTGATTAAATTATGTTTGTTAATGATACTAATAAAAACTTAAAAATATTACCTAGTCATTTATTCAGAAGCGGGTGTTAGTTTCGCATCTGTGACAGAAACTGAGGCATGAATTGAAAGTGAAAGTAAAATCAGCTGTTTCTGTTTATGTCTGTATGAAACCGATTGTTATGCTACGAGTAAACGGGAGCTGAAGTATCTTGAAGAGGGTGAATATTTAGTCAGCTTACTTTGATTTTCTATAACCAATGCGCAGTTTAATTTCGATTGTGTCAAAACAACAGGTTTCCAAAGATACAACACCAAGAAGCGTTTGCAGTCGTATATGTCTGGATGGGGAAGTATTGGAGTAAAATGGATTATTCACTATACAAACGCTCTGTATCATTGGATTATGGTAGGTCACCAGACACTTGCATACATCATAGTGCATATTTTAATAAAAAAATACTGCTACAACTACTGTCATTTCAGTCTTTTGAACCATTTTTTTAAAAAGTGTATCCAGAAATGCTGGAACTAATAATGATCTTAAATATGATCTGATGTTTCAGAAGTGAGAGGCCTTTTAAACTACAATCTGTCCTGCTGTGTAAATGCTTTGCTTCAATCCTTTTCTGCCACCACTGAACTACTGGACATACTGAACAAGTAAAGCTCTATTATCTATTAAATAAGATACACTCTTTGCAAATTGGCCATGTTTCATTTGTTGAAAATGTACGCATTCTCTGGACATCCAAGATGTAGAGTTTGTTTCATCATCAGAACAGATTTGGACAAATGTAACCTTCCATCACTTGCTCACCAGTGGATCCTGTGCAGTGAATGGGTGCCGTCAGAATGAGAGTCCAAACAGCTGATAAAAACATCACAGTAATCCACACCACTCCGGTCCATCAGTTAACATCTTGCGAGTGAAAAGCTGCATGTTTGTAAGAAACAAATCCTCAAATCATTGAGGCATTACAATTCTATAATCAATAAAAAACACTTCCTCCAGTAAAAAAGTCCATCCCCTGATGTCCTCTCACATCAAAGTCCAACAATAACTGTTTTGTACTGTTTTTCTTCCTTGATTTTTGCATATTTCTCTCCTGAACTAGACGACTTTTTTTCACTGGAGAAAGCAATATTATGGATAGAGGACTCCTGTTTTAGCCAGATTCAGTGGTTTGAAGTTAAAAAATATACTGATAAATTTGTTTCTTACAAACACACTATTTTTTTTATTTTGTTTTACAAGACATTAATTGATGGACTGGAGTGGTGTGGATTATTGTGATGTTTTTATCAGCACTCATTCTGACGGCACCCATTCACTGCAGAGGATCCACTGGTGAGCAAGTGATGGAATGCTACATTTCTCCAAATCTGTTCTGATGAAACAAACTCTTGGATGGCCTGAGGGTGAGTAAATATTAATCAAATTTTTGGATGAACTATTCCTTTAAAGATGGCATCCATCAAATGGGATTGATCAGAGTAACGCCCCACTGCAGTTGAAGAATACCCTGGAAGCCATGAGGGACAAATCATATCATGCTCCACACAAAGACTTCCTCAACTGCCTCTACCGTCAAGCCATCCGACGTATGTGTCATATCACCCCAAAATCGTATACTTATGGAAATAATGTCGCTCAGTTGTGTCATTCTGTCATTGTGCTGTAGGGTTCACTCAGCAGGATGCAGATGAACTTTTCCACATCATCCTCAATCTCAGTCAGAAGCAGATACCTGATGCTGCTCTGGTGGGTTTTCATTAAAAACCGATGCACATATTTTAAGTATGTACTGTTATGTCTCGGTGTTAATGAGAATGATCAATTCTGTATGGTAAACTCTTTGTTTTACTCTATCAGGCTCAGGAAATCTGCAGTCTCTATGAAATAAAGGTGGAGACCCAGGTGGGGTGTTTAAATTGCAAATTCATCCAACGAATGCCCAACTCTCTTTTCAGCCTTCCTTTGGCAATCTGTGAAAGGGAAAACTCCTTGGTAAGCACATTAAACATTCATCAATGATATCTTGAAAATGAAAATTCGGTTATCATTTACACACCCTCAAGTTGTTCCAAACCTGAATGAGTTTTGTTCTTCTGTTAAACACAAAAGAAGATATTTTGAAGAATGTGGCAAACCAAACAATTGCTGGCATTGACTTTCAAAGTATGGACAAAAATACTATAGAAGTCAATGGCTACCAGCAACTGTTTGGTTACCAACATTCTTGAATCAACATTCATTTTTAGTCATTGTGCGTCAGTAATATACATTGTAATATATATGATCTTGAGCAAATCATACATAATTCTTCCTCCTCGTGTTCTTCAGGAAAGCTGCATCAACTCTTTTTTCCAGCTACAAAATCTGGCGGACAGTGAGAAGGTTTACTGCGACAACTGTGAAAAAAAGCAGCCGTCCTCTTATGTGTGTGCTTTATTTGTTATTTTAAAGCATTATATAACCGTTTAATCTTTAATAATTACATTTCTGATAGTTTAATTGATTTCGTGTGGTGATATAGCAAATTCAAGTAAGAATTTAACTGACGTATTGCAATGCTTTGTGAGTTGATTGTTTTGACTTTCTGACATTTTCATTAATTGTCATGTAGGAGGTGAAAGGACAATCCAGGCAAAAATGAAAATTCTGTCCTAATTTACTCTCCCCCATGTCGCTCCAAACCTGAATGAGTTTCTTTCCTCTGCTGAACACAAAGGAAGATATTTTGAAGAATGTTGGTAACCAAACAATTTTGGTTCCCATTCACTTCCATTATATATTTTGACCATAAAATGGAAGTCAATGGGAGCCGAAACTGTACAGTTATCAACTATGCATTATCTTTTGTGTTCTGCACAAGAACAAAAGTCATACAGGTTTGGAATGACATGAGTGTGAGTATTTGATGACCCAATTTTCATTTTTGCCCAGACTCTCCTTGAAATTATGCATTCTTGTACCTGTCAGTAATGTGATAACTCACTCCCATAGGTTGAGCCGGCCTCCCTGGGTGGAGTCACTGATGATAGTGGAGATCCCGCCCTGCAGCAGCACCGACTGGACGATGACAGCCAAGAGCCCAGCCAACATGATGCCCACCTGGAATACATCCGTCCACACCACTGCCTTCAGACCGCCCTGCCAGGGTAAAGGGACAATCCTTTGTGATGCACATTTGAATAAATATACATTATATAAACATAAAATGGCAATTCTAAAAAGTGTTGCTACTGTATAATTTTAATATAACACGGATTCTCAAACTTTTTTGTCAGCTGAACCCCTTAGACTTAAAATATTTATTTGTAGTACCACCTGAGATTTGAAGCTAATATTCAAATGATTTAACAACACATTTTTATGCTCATAGTTCTCTGATGTTGATAATAATAAAATAATAAGTAAATAAGTTGATAATAAGTAAATAAAAAAAATTACGCAGCACAACATACTATAAAGTTATTTAATTAAATTTTAGCTCTTTATTTTATAATTGCACTAAGCTATATAGGGATTATTGTGCAGCCCCATTTTTTTATTTTAATTTTACATTCAATATAATTAATTACCAGTTTATCAACTCATGAACCCTCACTTGGGAAACCCGTTTAATATAAAGCAAATATGCATAGATTATTTTTTTGATTTTATACGTTCAGTCAACAATAAGCATGGGGCAAATCTTAAATCTTTTATACATCAAAATATTATTTTGCAATATTAAAACAATTGTGCTGTACAATTTGTTGCTTGAGTTTCGAGTGGACTAGGTAGTAACCTATTTTTATGGAGCCCTAATAAAATGGAGAGACTTGAATTTGACACTTGAGTAATTAACCATATTCCGTGACCGTTTGAAATGGCAATGTATGCAATATATTATGAGGTTATTGTACATACTGTGAATTTATTTTGTGCTCTGTACATCTTGCATATTTTCACTCAACATATTAATAGTATCTCAATGATACTAAAATAACACTACTCTCTTTCTAACTTACTAATGTACAGTAGAGAGTGCAGACGACTCCGGTCGAAATGACGGCACCCCAGAGATCTATACCTGTGACTGAGAAGTGGAGAGAAGTTCACTTGACCAGACAGCACTGTGCACTATCAAGCATACTTGTTACACCATACACTTCACAAGTAAAGCCATTTGACTTACACCTAGTAGATTTCTTCTTTATGAAGAACTTTACCATTCATGGAACCTTTCCATTTCCATTCGTTCTTTAGATTATTAAAATGTTAAGAATAAATGGTTCTTTTAAGAACTGTTCACTGAAAGGCTCTTTGGGCAAACAAAAATGATTCTTCATGGCATTGCTGTAAAATTCTCATTTTTTAGACCTTTATTTTTAAGAGTGAAGGAAGCAAAATAGAAACATCTGCAAAAAAAATCCTACCTTGGTTTAAAGCCAAAGCCGGGGCGTAAATAACCAGACCTGTGTATAGGACCTGAGAAGAGATGGAAAATAGTACATTGAATTTACTGTATGATTTAATAAGACTGATAGTAACAAGAAAACACTCACTGTCTGTATGATAAACAGGACTGTCCCAAATAGTCTAAGTACTTTATTGTAACGCATCTCCAGATACTGCAAACGAAGGGAAAAAAATGATTACATTGCATAAGTTGCAGAATCAATGCATTATGGAAACGTTTTAACATCATTAATATGTTCTTCCTCAATAAACTCACTATTTTAGATTACCAATGAAATGTTTTAATGCCACATTGAATTTTTTGCTCTCATCTCACCTCATAGGTGCTGGTTATTCCCAGTCTGTAGAAGATCGGCAGGAAAATCTCAGAGCTCACAGCCACCATCAGAACATAAGAAAAGCAGATGAGGATGAAATTGGCTCCGTACTGATACACCTCCACCGGAGTCCC
This sequence comes from Sinocyclocheilus grahami, assembly GCF_001515645.1. Classification (NCBI taxonomy): domain Eukaryota; kingdom Metazoa; phylum Chordata; class Actinopteri; order Cypriniformes; family Cyprinidae; genus Sinocyclocheilus; species Sinocyclocheilus grahami. The sequence continues at coordinate 1,186,459 of NW_015505212.1, forward strand.
CAGAACGGTGATGGCTGACATGAAGCTGGCTGTCAGGGACAGAGCCACAGGCACCGCTGTCATACTCCGTCCACCCACCAGAAAGTCTGCGGAGCTGCTCTGACCTCTTCCAGCGAAGGCGTAGTAAACCCCGATGCCTGCTGAGATCACCAGCATTAAGCTGAAGACCACATAGTCCCACACACTGAAGGATGCCGCACTTGACATCTTGGTGCACGTCTGAACTTCTTTAACAGGGTCTCTCGATTTTACGAGGAAACCTTTGTGGCTCTGTTTGCAAAATATTATCGGTGACCATCAGGAACTTACTCATTGAAAGCAGATTGTTAGGTCAGAGATTGTGTCATGACAGAAAGAGATGTTTGTTCAGTCAGAGGGAGGCTCTGCCAAAGTTACTCACTGTGATTGTTCCTGGAGCTGCATGCTTGTCATCATCCCACCCCTATCACATTCATTCCTCCTTACTTACTGCAGTTGGACTGCAGTGTTTTTTTTCTCTAATTATCAGATAATGCGTTTATTCTTGTGTGTGAGATACAAATAGACAATTCACTCCCTATTAATAACAAAAGCAGCCTAATGTTATTAACCTCCCAATATTACTAATCTTTGTGTGTCTATTTATAGGTTAAATTAATACAATACAACTTTATTAGTACTAGAGAACAATTGGGATATGTGGAGATAATGTTTAGCATAAAATTAAATGGGACTATGAATAATGCAATTCGAAAATGTTAAAGAAATAGCATGTACTATGAACAAACCATTGACTAAAAATAAATATATATCTATACAACACATTAATAATGTATAATATTTTCATATTTCTCATTTTAACCATCGACCAAAAAAAAAAATAAAAAAATCTGTACAACACATTAATTAAAAATAAACAGAAACTTGTGTACATTTTATTTATCTTATATATCATTTAATTTATATTTTTATATTATTGTGCAACACAACTAGATCCGATGGAATAATTTCAAAACTCTTGCTATAGACGAAAAAGAAAAGAGACTTTTATTTTGAAAAACAGTACAACTCTCCACTGTACCCATAATGCGTCATTCAAGATGGTGGCCTCCTGATACGGCATGCGTGTTAACAATTTCACAGCCATTGATAACGTATTTTGTCTTTTAAATCACGGGGTATCCATACATTCTGTATTTGGAGGTCTGATAATACAGCAAAATGAAGCTCAAAGCCAAGCCCCCATCTCATAAATCAGAAAACACGTACCGCGTAAGTTTACGGTGAAACGCATGCTGGAAACTGCTGCTCATGCATCTGACAAACATTACGATATTTTATTTCATATACATAGCGAAACGAAATGCGTTTTACGTATTACACATCTGTAATTTTAAAATGTTTAGTTTATAAAGTTGAATATGCCCGTCGTTTAATGCAAATAAGCTTCCAGACATTTTTAATGTCTTTTGATGTATCAATACTTTACTTTTATTTTCCAGTTTGTGACGTTTTCTGAGAGGCTCGCAAAAGTAAACATTGATGTCATTCATCGCATTGACAGGACTGGAAGTTATACAGAGGTACTAATCTTATTTATATCAGACAACATCACTGTTTAATAGCAACGTTATAGTATCTCATGTGTATGTGGTAAATTCTGCTGCTTATTTTCTCAGGAGGTAGAAACCTATTTTTATGAAGCCCTAATAAAATGGAAAGACCTGAATTTGACAGATCACTTCAGTAAGTAACATGTTCTGTGACCGTTTAATGTGGGAGTATGCACTGTATATTATGAGGAAATTGTACATACTGTTGATTTATTATATAATATGACCTGTACATCTTGTATGTTGTCAGGGTTGTTATTAATCAACTATAAAAATTCAAAAACTAAAAAAATTCATTACTGGAAATAAAATATAAAAAAAGTAGACTTTTTATTTCAGTTAGTTGGAAACATTTCTAATTTTCATTTAGTTGAACTAAAATATATGGAAGTTCGTTTCCGCCACTGAATAAAAAAATTTAGGTAATTGCGACTTTTTATCTCACAATTCTGACTTTTTTTCTCAGAATTGCGTGATATAAACTCACAATTGCGAGACATAAAGTCGCAATTCTGAGAAATAAAGTCAGAACTGGGAGATAAAAAGATAAAAAGACTTTTTGTTTTGCAATTCTGACTTTTTTCTCAGAATTGTGAGATATAAACTCGCAATTCTGAGAACATATCAGTCTTTTCCCCCCCTCAAAACTTTAACTCGCAATTGCGAGTTTATATCACGCAATTCTGACTTTATAACTCGCAATTGCTTATAAGTCAGAATTGCAAGAAATAAACTCGCAATTGCGAGAAATGAAGTCAGAATTGCGAGAAATAAAGTCAGAATTGCGAGAAATAAAGTCAGAAGTGCAAGATATAAACTCGCAATTGCGAGAAAAAAAGTTTATATATATATATAACTCGCAATTCTGACTTTATAACTCGCAATTCTGTGAAAAAAAAAAAGTCAGAATTGTGAGAAAAATTACCATTTTTTATTTTTTATTCAGTGGTGGAAACGGGCTTCCATAAAAACAACTAAAACCGAAATAATAATGATTTTAAAAACTATATAGACATTTACTAAACAATTACTACAATAAAAATAGAAAATATTAAAAACATTCTAATTATGAATAAAAACTCTTAATAGTATCCCAATGCTACTAAAATAACAGGTTTCTCTCTTGTATATGTTGTAGTGACATTAAAGTGATTTGGTTTAGATTATTAATCCAATCGTCTGTTCTTACAGAGAAGATCTTTCAAGAGGTGTTAAGCAAGAGTCAGTCTTTCAACATGCTGGTGTTTCACCAAAACGCTGTTGTGGAGAGTCTGAAGACCCACCTGTCAGTGAAGAACAGCATGGCTTACCAACCTCTTCTAGAGTGAGTTCCTCTGTTTGTTTTTTTTTCTTTTAATTAACAGGCGGATGATATTATGTTAACCTGACTATTACTTTCAGTCTTGTAGTTCAGCTTGCTCGCGACCTCCAGATGGACTTTTACCCTCACTTCTGCGACTTCTTCATCATCGTCACGTCTATACTGGAAACACAAGACACTGAGGTGTTGGAATGGGCCTTCACGTGTCTGTCATACCTGTACAAATACCTGTGGAGGATGATGGTGAAGGATATTGACAAGATATACAGGTGAGAAGTGCCAGATATCATTAGTTCAGTAGAAATAAACCCTAGTAGATTATATTCTAGTTTAAAAACTGTTCGGTTAGATCTTTGAAACTCAAAAGGAAATGGAAACTTGTTTCCGCCATGAAATAAAAATAGAAAAATTGTGGCATTTTAATCTCACAATTTCTAGGTTATATCTCACAATTCTCAGAATTGCAAATCTATTTTTCACAGTTGCAAATTATAAACTCGTAATTGTGAGTTTACATCTTGCTATTTTGGCTTTATTTTCTTCTCAAAATTGAGGTTTTATCTCACAAGTCTAACTTTTTTCTCAGAACTCGAAGTTTACATATTGCAATTGACATTTTTTCTCAGAATTGACTGAGAATTTACAATTCTGTTTTTATTGTTTCCACCACAGAATAAAAAAATTTTTTTAAAGTATTTTTGATATCTGTATTTTTCTTGCACTTGTGAGTTTAAATCTCACAATTCGGACTCATCAGATTTCTGAGTTTATATCTCGCAATTCTGAGTTCATATCTTACAAGTAGGACTTTTTCCCTCACGTTTGCAAGAAAAAAGTCAGAATTGTGATAAAGAGTCAAAATTATGGAAATAAGCTTTCATAAAAAGTATGTTCGCATCTCATTCATAATTTGTAGAATTATAATGTATAATTTCTCACTCTTTTGCTTTTCTAAACCAGTCTTTACAGTAAACTTTTGGCGCACAAGAAGGAACACATCCGCAACTTTGCTGCCGAGAGCTTCTCTTTTTTGATGAGAAAGGTGAGTCTTTAACATCCGAGATTATTTTCACCATGTCATCTTTGTCGTTGCTAAAGCCAACGCGTCTCTCATGTCCCACAGGTGTCCGATTATGATGCTCTCTTCACACTTATGTTCTCCAACCTGTCTGAGAACCCTCAGAAGGCCAGAGGAGCAGGTCAGCTGATCTTTGAGATGTGTCGAGGAGTCTGTAACATGTTCCACTCCTGTGCCACTAAGGTGAGATCACATCGCAGAAAACCAAACATCACACAATGAACATTTGGCGAGTCGGTGTTTAACAGGACTGTCGTTATCAGGCTCTTCCAGTGGTGTTGAAGAAACTTGGCCCAGCAGCCGTTCAGGACGTTGATTTACCTTGGGATTCAATAAAAGAAGCTCTGGATCACATGGCTGAGTCTTCAGCCAACTATGTTGAAAAAGAACACCTGCTGGTCCTGTGGGACTCCTTACAAGTAAGAAAACTTTTTTTCGTATCTCTAAATGAAGCTTGTTTGACAAACCGTATATTATATTGATTTTGCTATCATTATTAATGTGTTATGTGGTATTATGTGATTGTACCCATCCTAGATGCTGATTGGTCGCTTCTTTTTTTTTAATTATATTTTAATTATATTTATTCATTTATTGTGGTTTGCAGGGCTCTCTGAAAGAAGTTCTTGGAAAGTTAGAGACGAGCAATGCCACTCAGGCTAATGAGCACCTGGAGAGGATTCTGTACATCTACCATACGCTTGTGGAGCATCACAAAGGAGCAAAAATCACAAAACCACAGTCTGTTTGTGAGGTGCGTATGTGTGTGTGTCTGTAGCACGCAAAGATTGTGGTGTTCTTGAGTGCTGTTGCACCTCTGATATCCCCCCCCCCCCCCTTTTTTTGTTATATTTAGACACTTCTTCAGTTAGTTCAGGCACCAGGACTGTCCTACTCCTGCCACGGGCTGCTTTTACAGGTGGTCTCGGCTGTGTTAATGGGAGAGAATCTGTCGTTGCCTGCCAGCAGCATCCATGAACTGGTGAAAAAGGTTTGTTTAATGTGCACCAACACAAATGTTTTTCCAATCTGATTTCCTGTTGACCTCATTTCCTCTTTGGTCCCTATATGCAGGTCTTTAATAGCGGCATGGACCGAGACCTCATATTGACATTTACCAAAGAGATGTTTGACATGAAACAGTTTGAGCAGGTCAGTATAAGCAGGACTTGCAGTCTTCAAGAGCAACTTCCAACTGTTTTAATGCTCCTGTGTGTTTCTCCAGTTGTTCTTGCCCAGTTTACTGCAGTATCTGGAGCAGCTCTTCTGCATGGAGGACTATGTAAACCGGCAGCTGGTTCTGGAGCTGCTGGTTGGTCTGATTGTGTCCAAAGCGCCGCCCCCCACTGACGGCTCCATGGCTTTTGAGAAGTACCCATTGGTCTTCACTGTCAGGTAAGAGCTGGGAAAAGCTACTCAATAAAAAAAATACTTTGAATTGAAATATTTCATAGATGAATACACACGTAAAAATTCCAAATTCTGTTTTAGGTCAACTGGACCTGAAAGAGACCAGTCGGTCTCCGTTCCCCAGCAGATTCTTTCTCTCATAGTCATCCCTGCCGATCAACCGCTCTCTGACCTTTCCCACCCCTGGGCTGCACTGGTGCTGCTCCCACATGTCAGGTAAAGACTTAATTACCCACAATTCTCTGCTTGTTATAGGGATAGTTCACTCTAAAATTAAAATTCTGTCATAATTTACTCACCCTCAAGTTGTTCTCCGCCCCCCACTGACGGCTCCATGGCTTTTGAGAAGTACCCATTGGTCTTCACTGTCAGGTAAGAGCTGGGAAAAGCTACTCAATAAAAAAAATACTTTGAATTGAAATATTTAATAGATGAATACACACGTAAAAATTCCAAATTCTGTTTTAGGTCAACTGGACCTGAAAGAGACCAGTCGGTCTCCGTTCCCCAGCAGATTCTTTCTCTCATAGTCATCCCTGCCGATCAACCGCTCTCTGACCTTTCCCACCCCTGGGCTGCACTGGTGCTGCTCCCACATGTCAGGTAAAGACTTAATTACCCACAATTCTCTGCTTGTTATAGGGATAGTTCACTCTAAAATTAAAATTCTGTCATAATTTACTCACCCTCAAGTTGTTCCAAACAGTTGACAGTAGCCATTCACTTCCATAGTATGGAAAAATTGTATGAAAATCGATGGCTACCGGCAGCTGTTCGGTTACCAACATTCTTCAAAATATCATCTTCTGTGTTCAAGAGAAGAGAGAAACTCATACAGGTTTGGAACAACTTGAGTGTGAGTAAATGATGACAGAATTTTCGTTTTTGGGTGATGTATTTTTTAATCTAATCTTCTTTTGCATCCTCAGCTGATCAGTACTTTTATATATTCCCACTTTTATGATATTTTATCATGCAAATGTGATTTTATAGTAACATTCAAATTACTTTTGCAAGCCACATTTATTTTATAGTGCTTTATACAATACTGATTGTTTCAAAGCAGTTTCACAGATTCATTTTTAGTTCAAACAGTCTGAATGATGCAAAGTGCATTAGTAAAGACGCAAACAAAGAGAACAGTCTCAAGTTAGTTAGTGTTCATTCATTTTGTGTTAATAGTAGTGTGCAGTTAAGTATTTTCTTGCAGACAGAAATGTTGAGATCTATTATTTAGGGTCTTTTAATAGTCTTTTTGTGTACAGTTTGATATTTGTTTAAATGTGCAGCAATTAAAATGTTTTGCAGGCCATTAGAAGCATCAAGTGTTATACCAGCCGTCACTGCACTACTGAACAGATTACTGCAGGAGGTGTGCAGTGAAACTCTGGGGAGAGGTCAGTTAAGCGTGCATGTGATTGATAGCCTCAAGTACTTATGTGTTCAATTTTTTCCAATTTTGTGTGGTGTAGTTTGTTCCTAATATGTCCTGCTGTCTCCTCAGGAGGGCTGTTTGTAGCCCGACAGGCTCTGAGCACCCTGCTCAGCTTCAAGGAGACGGCAGCGGTACAGTCACTTCTGCCTGCAGTGTTGGTTAGAAACATCCTCGAGTACGTGCTTCAATATTTGCATCTGAGCATTCTAGTAAAATGGATCTTGCTTGTTAAATTAAGAAATACATTTTTGCTTGCGTTCAATACAGGAAACTCCCTACGGATCTTTCAGCACTGCTGTTAGGAGACCTGTACTACACCAGACTGGCGCTCAACGGCTGCTCAGCTCAGCTGTCCCATGATTCTCTGCAGGAATTGTACCAGATTCTACATTCCAATCTTTCTTCCAACATTTCCAAGGTGAGGTTTAGCCCAGTGAGGGTTGTTGTTGTTAAAGGCACCGGGTATACTTCACTTGCGGAACGTGGACGGCTGAAGTATACTTTGGGCTTAAGTGGGAATAACAGGGTTCCGACAGTCCTGGAAAACCTGGAAATATGATATATAAAGTGTGTATATATGTATGTATGTATGTATGTGTGTGTGTATGTGTGTGTGTATATATATATATATATAT